>NC_092089.1:19406270-19476475 GCF_045679555.1 Salvelinus alpinus
GAGACAGAGAGAGAGAGAGACAGAGAGAGAGAGACAGCTAGAGACAGAGAGAGAGAGAGAGAAAGAGAGAGACAGAGAGAGACAGCTAGAGAGAGAGACAGAGAGAGACAGCGAGAGAGAGAGACAGCTAGAGAGAGAGACAGCGAGAGAGAGAGACAGCGAGAGAGAGAGACAGCGAGAGAGAGAGACAGCGAGAGAGAGAGACAGCGAGAGAGAGACAGAGACAGCGAGAGAGAGAGACAGACAGAGACAGACAGAGACAGAGACAGAGACAGAGACAGAGACAGAGACAGAGACAGAGACAGAGACAGAGACAGACAGACAGACAGACAGACAGACAGACAGACAGACAGACAGACAGACAGACAGACAGACACAGACAGACACAGACAGACAGACAGACAGACAGACAGAGACAGACAGACAGAGACAGACAGACAGACAGAGACAGACAGACAGAGACAGACAGACAGAGACAGACAGACAGAGACAGACAGACAGACAGACAGACAGACAGACAGACAGACAGACAGAGGAGAAAAGCATTGTAACCTACAGGAGTTCCTGAAGCTCTTCCCTGGAGAGGACATGACTGGTGTCCTGGTGATCGTGACGACCCAGCCCCCGAGCGGAGAGCGAGACCAGACGCTCAGCTATGCTACACCACCACTACAGCTAACCCCCCATTCTGCATCGACAGAGTGGTTACACACTACCTCGCTCGTACGGATAATGCTTCTGTGCTGCCAAACACACACACACACACCGCTGTGAGGGAGCATGTGCAGTACTGCCAGGCTGAGGAGACACTGCTGTAGTGGTGAGGAGAGAGGAGGTCTGCCTGGGAGTGTACCACTCACAAGAGGGGGAGGGGCTTCTAATAATAAAGACAGATAGTGGGAAACCAAGGCTGTATCATAAATGCCACCCTCTTCTCTACATAGTGCACTGCTTTTGGAAGTAGTGCACTAAACAACCTGCCAATTACCTTGTTGTTGTTCCCCCCCCCTTTGATCATCCTTAGACCACTGCCTTAGACAGCTATTTATAACATCCAGGTTCAGAAATGTCCAGATCAACTAGCCCATGTCAGCTAACGTTGTTTAAGCTAGGTTTCTTTAGCCCTTAGATTTTGTTATAATGTTTGAGTCACTCAGATATCATACGAACACATGGCAAAATGTGTACAATTGCAAGAAATTTGCTTTAAAACTGCAAAATGTTCTCTCCGCCAACAAGAGGCGTGTGAACAACGTGTCATGGCCAGTGGTTGTGGCCATAGAAATAGATGTGTCGCGTTCCCCAAGGAACCTGGGTTTCTTCCTAGGTTCCTGCCTTTCTAGGGACTTTTTCCTAGCCACCGTGCTTCTACACCTGCATTGCTTGCTGTTTGGGGTTTTAGGCTGGGTTTCTGTACAGCACTTTGAGATATCAGCTGATGTAAGAAGGGCTATATAAATACATTTGATTTGATCCTGTGTGAAAAGGTTTGGGAACCACTGAGCTACTGTACAATCTGCATATCATAATGCTATGCAAATGATCAGGTAATTAACCTTATCCGAGGCATTTGCTATATAAAGATACATTCAATGTACAGTGCTCTTCCAAGTGGAGATAAAATGGTCTTTTTGCTGAAGAGAAGCTCTTAAGAGATATTGATCTCTACAGAGACTACTGTGGAGGAGGGATTGATCTCTACAGAGACTACTGTGGAGGAGGGATTGATCTCTACAGAGACTACTGTAGAGGAGGGATTGATCTCTACAGAGACTACTGTGGAGGAGGGATTGATCTCTACAGAGACTACTGTGGAGGGATTGATCTCTACAGAGACTACTGTGGAGGAGGGATTGATCTCTACAGAGACTACTGTGGAGGAGGGATTGATCTCTACAGAGACTACTGTGGAGGAGGGATTGATCTCTACAGAGACTACTGTGGAGGAGGGATTGATCTCTATAGAGACTACTGTGGAGGAGGGATTGATCTCTACAGAGACTACTGTGGAGGAGGGATTGATCTCTATAGAGACTACTGTAGAGGAGGGATTGATCTCTATAGAGACTACTGTAGAGGAGGGATTGATCTCTACAGAGACTACTGTGGAGGAGGGATTGATCTCTACAGAGACTACTGTGGAGGAGGGATTGATCTCTACAGAGACTACTGTGGAGGAGGGATTGATCTCTACAGAGACTACTGTAGAGGAGGGATTGATCTCTACAGAGACTACTGTGGAGGAGGGATTGATCCCTACAGAGACTACTGTGGAGGAGGGATTGATCTCTACAGAGACTACTGTGGAGGAGGGATTGATCTCTACAGAGACTACTGTGGAGGAGGGATTGATCTCTACAGAGACTACTGTGGAGGAGGGATTGATCTCTACAGAGACTACTGTAGAGGAGGGATTGATCTCTACAGAGACTACTGTGGAGGAGGGATTGATCTCTACAGAGACTACTGTGGAGGAGGGATTGATCTCTACAGAGACTACTGTGGAGGAGGGATTGATCTCTACAGAGACTACTGTGGAGGAGGGATTGATCTCTACAGAGACTACTGTGGAGGAGGGATTGATCTCTACAGAGACTACTGTGGAGGAGGGATTGATCTCTACAGAGACTACTGTGGAGGAGGGATTGATCTCTACAGAGACTACTGTGGAGGAGGGATTGATCTCTACAGAGACTACTGTGGAGGAGGGATTGATCTCTACAGAGACTACTGTGGAGGAGGGATTGATCTCTACAGAGACTACTGTGGAGGAGGGATTGATCTCTACAGAGACTACTGTGGAGGAGGGATTGATCTCTACAGAGACTACTGTGGAGGAGGGATTGATCTCTACAGAGACTACTGTGGAGGAGGGATTGATCTCTACAGAGACTACTGTGGAGGAGGGATTGATCTCTACAGAGACTACTGTGGAGGAGGGATTGATCTCTATAGAGACTACTGTGGAGGAGGGATTGATCTCTACAGAGACTACTGTGGAGGAGGGATTGATCTCTACAGAGACTACTGTGGAGGAGGGATTGATCTCTATAGAGACTACTGTGGATGAGGGATTGCTCTCTACAGAGACTACTGTGGATGAGGGATTGGCGGTTAAGACGCGGTCACGCCCGTCCCGTCTGCGGTTAAGACGCGGTCACGCCCGTCCCGTCTGCGGTTAAGACGCGGTCACGCCCGTCCCGTCTGCGGTTAAGACGCGGTCACGCCCGTCCCGTCTGCGGTTAAGACGCGGTCACGCCCGTCCCGTCTGCGGTTAAGACGCGGTCACGCCCGTCCCGTCTGCGGTTAAGACGCGGTCACGCCCGTCCCGTCTGCGGTTAAGACGCGGTCACGCCCGTCCCGTCTGCGGTTAAGACACGGTCACACCCGTTCCGTCTGCGGTTAAGACACGGTCACGCCCGTTCCGTCTGCGGTTAAGACACGGTCACACCCGTTCCGTCTGCGGTTAAGACACGGTCACGCCCGTTCCGTCTGCGGTTAAGACACGGTTACGCCCGTTCCGTCTGCGGTTAAGACACGGTCACGCCCGTTCCGTCTGCGGTTAAGACACGGTCACGCCCGTTCCGTCTGCGGTTAAGACACGGTCACGCCCGTCCCGTCTGCGGTTAAGACACGGTCACCCCCGTTCCGTCTGCGGTTAAGACACGGTCACGCCCGTTCCGTCTGCGGTTAAGACACGGTCACGCCCGTCCCATCTGCGGTTAAGACACAAGCCTTTAGTTTGATCTCCTCACATTAGCTCAGCAGCTCTGTTTCTACTAGAAAGGCTTTGCTCCTGCAGTACTGAACAAGACCACACTGCTTCCAGGTAGCATCCCAAATGGCACCCTATTGGGCCCAGGCCAAAAATAGTGCACTATATAGGGTATTGGGTGCGATTTGGGATGCAGACACTGCTTAAAATCTGACTAAACAAATCTAAAAGTGTAGAGAACAGACATATAAAATATACATCTCTGAAAAGATCTGCAATTTATGTCTCAACGTATATAACAAATGACGTGTTGTTTACCTGGCTTGCTGAAGGGGACAAACTACTGTTCACATCTAATTCCTTTCTTTAACTCCTTATTGTGACATTATCTCTGTGGTGTATCTAATGTGTTAGATCACTCCAACTATAAATAGCAAGGTAGTGGGGTGCTCTAAGCAGTTCCCATCCTGGCTACAACAGGAAATTAATGTCATGTATAATGAGGCGAGGAGAATTAAGGAAATGTACTAAAATCACAAGCTAAAATCTTGTGTCTTACTGCTATTCTGGCCCATTCAGTTTAATTTATATGTTAATACGAAATAAAAGTCACAAATATAAATAATAAAAGCCACATATGAATATTAACTATACAAAAATAAATATCTATTCTACCACGTAACATTTCCAGATGAGAATATCCATGGACAATAACATTTCACAGAGAACAGCCGACCTGTTCAAAAGACCACAACAGACACACTCATTGATCTCCTTCCATTATTCATATCCTGAGAAGGCAACTCTGCATAGCAACATCCAAATCACTATTTTATTTTTTTAGTACCACACACACACACACATTAGTAAAGTGGTTATTGAATGGCTCATGAATGATTCATTATAGACACTGGACAGGACTAAGCTTCTAGCGTCAAACTCTTTTCAGGACACATCACTGTCAGGTTGATCCATTTCTCCTCCCCTCCCTGACTCTCACTGTGCCTGCGTCCCAAATGACACTCTATTCCCTATTTAGTGCACGACCAGGACCTCTGGTCAAAAGCAGTGCACTATATAGAGAACAGGATGCCCTTTGGGATGCACCCTGGGAGCCCGTAATCTGCCTCCAACAAGGGAACCTCATCATGTTTGCTTCGATAACGTCACAACTAGCTATTCTGTGAAGATACTGTGTATATAGCTGTGAAACAGATTTTATTCCCTGGGGGGGGGTTTCACGTTAAGATGTCATTAAACTAATGAGCGTGCACATCAAACACGTTGAGATGTTGAGCAAAACCACAGTCGTGATGACGTTCTCTTTCAGGTCTGTCTGCCAGACGGCGTCTCAGTTCCAGGACGATTCGCAACGCCTGTCACACAAACACAAAACCGCTAGAAACAGTGACTTCTGTATTGACTTGATCTGCATCCCATTCAGAGAGAGTGACTGGCCCTTTAGTGGAGATCCATCATATTATGATCCGGTAGACAGTCAAAAGGGGGTCATTCTATTGGGGGTCATGTAACGTTGCACTGTAGCATGAAAACTCATACCAGGACCAGGATATACGTGCTGAGAGGTTCATTATGACGTAGAGGTTCATGTGACGCAGCTTGTGCCAAAGGGATTCTATCTTGAAACCAGCAATCTGCTCTCTCAAAGACGCCCTCCGAGGTTAATTAATGTCAAGCTTGTAAATAATGACTATAACAACCCTACACGCTGTTTGATGTTAACTGGGAGACAAATTACACATCAGATGTGGGGAAGAACTCTGAGTGAAAGAAACGACCCATACGGCTACTGCCATGTTCATTTCCCAAGCCTCAAGACACCATGAAGATGTGAGACGATGTTCATTTCCCAAGCCTCAAGACATCATGAAGATGTGATACGATGTGAAACGGAAATTATCATTAAAAAAAACTGGCTTTTCACAAAATCCTAGTATAACATTTACAATATAGGCTGCAGATATGATTTTATAGACTGCATGTTTACAGGACATCTTACTGACTGTATAGAATAATGTTCTGTTTAGAGGGGACCTTACTGACTGTATAGAATAATGTTCTGTTTAGAGGGGACCTTACTGACTGTATAGAATAATGTTCTGTTTAGAGGGAACCTTACTGACTGTATAGAATAATGTTCTGTTTAGAGGGGACCTTACTGACTGTATAGAATAATGTTCTGTTTAGAGGGGACCTTACTGACTGTATAGAATAATGTTCTGTTTAGAGGGGACCTTACTGACTGTATAGAATAATGTTCTGTTTAGAGGGGACCTTACTGACTGTATAGAATAATGTTCTGTTTAGAGGGGACCTTACTGACTGTATAGAATAATGTTCTGTTTAGAGGGGACCTTACTGACTGTATAGAATAATGTTCTGTTTAGAGGGAACCTTACTGACTGTATAGGATAATGTTCTGTTTAGAGGGGACCTTACTGACTGTATAGAATAATGTTCTGTTTAGAGGGGACCTTACTGACTGTATAGAATAATGTTCTGTTTAGAGGGGACCTTACTGACTGTATAGAATAATGTTCTGTTTAGAGGGAACCTTACTGACTGTATAGAATACTGTTCTGTTTAGAGGGAACCTTACTGACTGTATAGAATAATGTTCTGTTTAGAGGGGACCTTACTGACTGTATAGAATAATGTTCTGTTTAGAGGGAACCTTACTGACTGTATAGAATAATGTTCTGTTTAGAGGGGACCTTACTGACTGTATAGAATAATGTTCTGTTTAGAGGGAACCTTACTGACTGTATAGAATAATGTTCTGTTTAGAGGGGACCTTACTGACTGTACAGAATAATGTTCTGTTTAGAGGGGTTCTTACCTTTGAGAGACTCCAGCTCTTTCCTGTAAAGAAAATAGGAACAACAGTTAGAAGCAGTCGTTTCACTAGTGTCACTCCTCCTCTGTGCCAGAGTCTTTACAGCTTGTTCCTTTACTACCTATGAAGACAAACTGCAGGACCAGGAATAACAGGAAGACATTTCAATTGTAACACGCTTTTCATTTAACAACAACAACTGCAAAGTGCTGCTACAGTGAGTCCATCATTGAGTCCATAATTACATGATGCTCATTCTAAAGCTTCCTTCAGATACAGCAGAGTTCACCTCCTCCTCTCTCTCTAGTCTACACCCTCAGATGAACAATAACCTCCCATCAGCTCCTCTCTCTAGTCTACACCCTCAGATGAACAATAACCTCCCATCAGCTCCTCTCTCTCTCTAGTCTACACCCTCAGATGAACAATAACCTCCCATCAGCTCCTCTCTCTCTCTAGTCTACACCCTCAGATGAACAATAACCTCCCATCAGCTCCTCTCTCTAGTCTACACCCTCAGATGAACAATAACCTCCCATCAGCTCCTCTCTCTAGTCTACACCCTCAGATGAACAATAACCTCCCATCAGCTCCTCTCTCTCTAGTCTACACCCTCAGATGAACAATAACCTCCCATCAGCTCCTCTCTCTCTCTAGTCTACACCCTCAGATGAACAATAACCTCCCATCAGCTCCTCTCTCTCTAGTCTACACCCTCAGATGAACAATAACCTCCCATCAGCTCCTCTCTCTAGTCTACACCCTCAGATGAACAATAACCTCCCATCAGCTCCTCTCTCTAGTCTACACCCTCAGATGAACAATAACCTCCCATCAGCTCCTCTCTCTAGTCTACACCCTCAGATGAACAATAACCTCCCATCAGCTCCTCTCTCTCTCTAGTCTACACCCTCAGATGAACAATAACCTCCCATCAGCTCCTCTCTCTAGTCTACACCCTCAGATGAACAATAACCTCCCATCAGCTCCTCTCTCTCTCTAGTCTACACCCTCAGATGAACAATAACCTCCCATCAGCTCCTCTCTCTAGTCTACACCCTCAGATGAACAATAACCTCCCATCAGCTCCTCTCTCTAGTCTACACCCTCAGATGAACAATAACCTCCCATCAGCTCCTCTCTCTCTCTAGTCTACACCCTCAGATGAACAATAACCTCCCATCAGCTCCTCTCTCTCTCTAGTCTACACCCTCAGATGAACAATAACCTCCCATCAGCTCCTCTCTCTCTCTAGTCTACACCCTCAGATGAACAATAACCTCCCATCAGCTCCTCTCTCTCTCTCTCTAGTCTACACCCTCAGATGAACAATAACCTCCCATCAGCTCCTCTCTCTCTCTCTCTAGTCTACACCCTCAGATGAACAATAACCTCCCATCAGCTCCTCTCTCTCTCTAGTCTACACCCTCAGATGAACAATAACCTCCCATCAGCTCCTCTCTCTCTCTAGTCTACACCTTCAGATGAACAATAACCTCCCATCAGCTCCTCTCTCTCTCTAGTCTACACCCTCAGATGAACAATAACCTCCCATCAGCTCCTCTCTCTCTAGTCTACACCCTCAGATGAACAATAACCTCCCATCAGCTCCTCTCTCTCTAGTCTACACCCTCAGATGAACAATAACCTCCCATCAGCTCCTCTCTCTCTAGTCTACACCTTCAGATGAACAATAACCTCCCATCAGCTCCTCTCTCTCTAGTCTACACCCTCAGATGAACAATAACCTCCCATCAGCTCCTCTCCTCTCTCTCTAGTCTACACCCTCAGATGAACAATAACCTTCCATCTGTGAATCAAGGCCAGAAACAAAGTCTTTCAGCTGCCTGGGTTTACACATCACTTAACAGCCAGGGCTATAGGAGCTGTTTAATGGCAAAGTACAACTAAAAACACAAATGTTTTTTATTTAACCTTTATTTAAGTCGGCAAGTCAGTTAAGAACACATTCTTATTGATCATGACTGCCTACCCCGGCCAAACCCGGACGACTATAAGCACTATAATGCCAAGGCCTGACATGAATCACAGGCATGTTGTTTTCCTTTGAACAGATGACATTGGGCCAGTGCTTAATTTGATCCGGATCAGGACCCGGCACCTCTCCGTTTCCGACTGGTTTGTTCCAGGGCCTATTTGGCCGGATCCGGTACCTCTCCAGGAATGACAAATAATTTTGCAATGTAAACATTCTAATAAAAGCCGATCAAAGTTCATTCGAGTTGCCTCAGTTCATTCTCCTGCCCCCACAAAAAACATAATGTATAAAAGTAGATTCTTAAGAGTTGATTTGGGTTGGGCCGGTCCGGGTTTATGGTTTGTGCAACATTGTAACCCGTTTGACGCGTGGCGGTGTGAGAAGCGCTTCATTATGTCTCACATAAATCACTGAAAGTGAATCTCCTTCTAGTTGTTATCTCGCTCCCTCTACTCTGCTAGACACGAGGAGCCTGCAACTCATCTCTCCAGCGTTGCACACAGAATCATATCCACGTGAAGGGTTCTGAAGGAACTGCAGCACCCCTGATGAATGGAAATACATTTGCCAACGTTATAGTATTACTGCTGTCTGTTGTCTGTCTGTTGAAATAAATGTAATAATTCAGAATACTACACCAGGAAGAAGCATAGAATTTAGCCACAGAGGACCAATAGCTGTGGATTGTAGCCCAATATAAATAAATAGCCTATAGTCGGGAACGCAGTGAACACAGCACCCAGACAAAACAGGCCTTTCGCAATATTTCAAATACAATCGAGGGAAAACACAGGTTGGAAAGCAAATGGCTCCTGCTGAAAACACTCTGCTGTAGGCTACCAACATATTAGATCAACTTCCAAATATTGTTTTACAAAAAGAGAGAGAGAAGCTTTTGGCACGAGCACATCGACAATCACCAGAGAGTGAGCTGCTCATCATTGAGTGATTCAGTGAAACTGGGCTCCCGAGTGACGCAGCGGTCTAAGGCTCTGCATCTTAGTGCAAGCGGCGTCACTACAGTCCCTGGTTCGAATCCAGGCTGTATCACATCCGGCCGTGATTGGGAGTCCCATAGGGTGGTGCACAATTGGTCCAGCGTCGTCCAGGTTTGGCCGGTGTAGACCGTCATTGTAACTAAGAATTAGTTCTTAACTGACTTGCCTAGTTAAATAAAATGTTACATAAAAAAGGACTATAATTTCCTCCTCATATTGTAACCTACAACGTGTCTCCACACACCGAGGCCTGGGCTAGTGATGGATTCAAGACTAGGACGTTTTTAATTGATCTGGGATTCTCAGTTTGTCAGTGTCATAGTGGCCTGCCGTTTCCATCATGTGTGTGGTATTAAATCAAGATTCTGTCAAAGTCTCCAGTCATGTAAAAAGACGTAGAATTTCATGTAATGTGTTTATAAAGGACCCTGGACTACAAAAAAATGGTCCCCATGTGAGCAACGTCAGTATGTGTCTCTACTCTACAGCTCTATGCCAATACGGTGATATGCATGCAATGCTTTATTATAAAGGTGAATTATTCTCTCTCTCATGCGTTCCGCTACCTCAGAACCCCCCAGGTCAGCCCACTCTCTCAGCCCACCCAATCAGATAGCTCAAATCAGTATGCTTGTGCCATAGACTGTAGAAGAAATAAAACTTGAACGTACAGCATAAGTTGAAAGTGTGAGATTTCAAAACTTGTAAAACCATGACTAGAGAGAGACTCAACGAATACAGCAGAGAGCTGCTGTTTGTATGAGTTCACGTTTAAGTGGTTATTCAGCATGGTGAGCTGTTTGTATGAGTGAGTTCATGTTTAACTGGTTATTTAGCTGTTTGTATGAGTGAGTTCATGTTTAAGTGGTTATTTAGCTGTTTGTATGAGTGAGTTCATGTTTAAGTGGTTATTTAGCTGTTTGTATGAGTGAGTTCATGTTTAAGTGGTTATTTAGCTGTTTGTATGAGTGAGTTCATGTTTAAGTGGTTATTTAGCTGTTTGTATGAGTGAGTTCATGTTTAACTGGTTATTTAGCTGTTTGTATGAGTGAGTTCATGTTTAAGTGGTTATTCAGCTGTTTGTATGAGTGAGTTCATGTTTAAGTGGTTATTTAGCTGTTTGTATGAGTGAGTTCATGTTTAAGTGGTTATTTAGCTGTTTGTATGAGTGAGTTCATGTTTAAGTGGTTATTCAGCTGTTTGTATGAGTGAGTTCATGTTTAACTGGTTATTCAGCTGTTTGTATGAGTGAGTTCATGTTTAAGTGGTTATTTAGCTGTTTGTATGAGTGAGTTCATGTTTAAGTGGTTATTTAGCTGTTTGTATGAGTGAGTTCATGTTTAAGTGGTTATTTAGCTGTTTGTATGAGTGAGTTCATGTTTAAGTGGTTATTCAGCTGTTTGTATGAGTGAGTTCATGTTTAAGTGGTTATTTAGCTGTTTGTATGAGTGAGTTCATGTTTAAGTGGTTATTTAGCTGTTTGTATGAGTGAGTTCATGTTTAAGTGGTTATTTAGCTGTTTGTATGAGTGAGTTCATGTTTAAGTGGTTATTCAGCTGTTTGTATGAGTGAGTTCATGTTTAAGTGGTTATTTAGCTGTTTGTATGAGTGAGTTCATGTTTAAGTGGTTATTTAGCTGTTTGTATGAGTGACTTCATGTTTAAGTGGTTATTTAGCTGTTTGTATGAGTGAGTTCATGTTTAACTGGTTATTCAGCTGTTTGTATGAGTGAGTTCATGTTTAAGTGGTTATTCAGCTGTTTGTATGAGTGAGTTCATGTTTAAGTGGTTATTTAGCTGTTTGTATGAGTGAGTTCATGTTTAAGTGGTTATTCAGCTGTTTGTATGAGTGAGTTCATGTTTAACTGGTTATTTAGCTGTTTGTATGAAGAGTTCATGTTTAAGTGGTTATTTAGCTGTTTGTATGAGTGAGTTCATGTTTAAGTGGTTATTCAGCTGTTTGTATGAGTGAGTTCATGTTTAAGTGGTTATTTAGCTGTTTGTATGAGTGAGTTCATGTTTAAGTGGTTATTCAGCTGTTTGTATGAAGAGTTCATGTTTAACTGGTTATTCAGCTGTTTGTATGAAGAGTTCATGTTTAAGTGGTTATTTAGCTGTTTGTATGAGTGAGTTCATGTTTAAGTGGTTATTTAGCTGTTTGTATGAAGAGTTCATGTTTAACTGGTTATTCAGCTGTTTGTATGAAGAGTTCATGTTTAAGTGGTTATTTAGCTGTTTGTATGAAGAGTTCATGTTTAAGTGGTTATTCAGCTGTTTGTATGAGTGAGTTCATGTTTAAGTGGTTATTCAGCTGTTTGTATGAGTGACTTCATGTTTAAGTGGTTATTCAGCTGTTTGTATGAGTGAGTTCATGTTTAACTGGTTATTTAGCTGTTTGTATGAGTGAGTTCATGTTTAAGTGGTTATTTAGCTGTTTGTATGAGTGAGTTCATGTTTAAGTGGTTATTTAGCTGTTTGTATGAGTGAGTTCATGTTTAAGTGGTTATTTAGCTGTTTGTATGAGTGAGTTCATGTTTAAGTGGTTATTTAGCTGTTTGTATGAAGAGTTCATGTTTAAGTGGTTATTTAGCTGTTTGTATGAGTGAGTTCATGTTTAAGTGGTTATTTAGCTGTTTGTATGAGTGAGTTCATGTTTAAGTGGTTATTTAGCTGTTTGTATGAGTGAGTTCATGTTTAAGTGGTTATTTAGCTGTTTGTATGAAGAGTTCATGTTTAAGTGGTTATTCAGCTGTTTGTATGAGTGAGTTCATGTTTAAGTGGTTATTTAGCTGTTTGTATGAGTGAGTTCATGTTTAAGTGGTTATTTAGCTGTTTGTATGAAGAGTTCATGTTTAAGTGGTTATTCAGCTGTTTGTATGAGTGAGTTCATGTTTAAGTGGTTATTTAGCTGTTTGTATGAGTGAGTTCATGTTTAACTGGTTATTTAGCTGTTTGTATGAGTGAGTTCATGTTTAACTGGTTATTTAGCTGTTTGTATGAGTGAGTTCATGTTTAAGTGGTTATTTAGCTGTTTGTATGAGTGAGTTCATGTTTAAGTGGTTATTTAGCTGTTTGTATGAGTGAGTTCATGTTTAACTGGTTATTTAGCTGTTTGTATGAGTGAGTTCATGTTTAAGTGGTTATTTAGCTGTTTGTATGAGTGAGTTCATGTTTAAGTGGTTATTTAGCTGTTTGTATGAGTGAGTTCATGTTTAAGTGGTTATTTAGCTGTTTGTATGAGTGAGTTCATGTTTAAGTGGTTATTTAGCTGTTTGTATGAGTGAGTTCATGTTTAAGTGGTTATTTAGCTGTTTGTATGAGTGAGTTCGTGTTTAAGTGGTTATTTAGCTGTTTGTATGAGTGAGTTCATGTTTAAGTGGTTATTCAGCTGTTTGTATGAGTGACTTCATGTTTAACTGGTTATTCAGCTGTTTGTATGAGTGAGTTCATGTTTAAGTGGTTATTCAGCTGTTTGTATGAGTGAGTTCATGTTTAAGTGGTTATTTAGCTGTTTGTATGAGTGAGTTCATGTTTAAGTGGTTATTCAGCTGTTTGTATGAAGAGTTCATGTTTAAGTGGTTATTCAGCTGTTTGTATGAGTGAGTTCATGTTTAAGTGGTTATTCAGCTGTTTGTATGAGTGAGTTCATGTTTAAGTGGTTATTCAGCTGTTTGTATGAAGAGTTCATGTTTAAGTGGTTATTCAGCTGTTTGTATGAGTGAGTTCATGTTTAAGTGGTTATTCAGCTGTTTGTATGAGTGACTTCATGTTTAACTGGTTATTCAGCTGTTTGTATGAGTGAGTTCATGTTTAAGTGGTTATTTAGCTGTTTGTATGAAGAGTTCATGTTTAAGTGGTTATTTAGCTGTTTGTATGAGTGACTTCATGTTTAACTGGTTATTCAGCTGTTTGTATGAGTGAGTTCATGTTTAAGTGGTTATTCAGCTGTTTGTATGAAGAGTTCATGTTTAAGTGGTTATTCAGCTGTTTGTATGAGTGAGTTCATGTTTAACTGGTTATTTAGCTGTTTGTATGAGTGAGTTCATGTTTAACTGGTTATTTAGCTGTTTGTATGAGTGAGTTCATGTTTAAGTGGTTATTTAGCTGTTTGTATGAAGAGTTCATGTTTAACTGGTTATTCAGCTGTTTGTATGAGTGAGTTCATGTTTAACTGGTTATTTAGCTGTTTGTATGAGTGAGTTCATGTTTAACTGGTTATTCAGCTGTTTGTATGAAGAGTTCATGTTTAAGTGGTTATTCAGCTGTTTGTATGAGTGAGTTCATGTTTAAGTGGTTATTCAGCTGTTTGTATGAGTGAGTTCATGTTTAACTGGTTATTCAGCATGGTTAACACCTGGTTCAACAGTTTCATCAGACATAAATGCATATTCTCCCTACTTCCACTTCCATGACAACCAGCACTGCAGTTGCAATGAATGAGGAGGAAAGTGTTCCGATAAGCTAGCGTTGTTAAATATTAGCGGCTTCGGGTCATTTTTAATATCGAGGAATATTTCACGTTCTCTGTTCATAGGAGTAACAACATGAATTGGTGCGTGAAGCAGAAATAATGCAGAGCGACTTGAGTTTCGCCATCAGCTGGAAGACCGTGTCCCCTTTTCTTAGCGGCGGCAGGGAGAGCAGGGAGAGCGGGGAGAGCAGTGAGAGCGGGGAGAGCAGTGAGAGCAGTGAGAGCGGGGAGAGCGGGGAGAGCGGGGAGAGCGGGGAGAGCGGGGAGAGCGGTGAGAGCAGTGAGAGCGGGGAGAGCAGGGAGAGCGGGGAGAGCGGGGAGAGCGGGGAGAGCGGGGAGAGCAGGGAGAGCAGGGAGAGCAGGGAGAGCAGGGAGAGCGGAGGGACGGTGAGTCGGATGAGGCAGCCTCACCGCTGTTCCCTCCCTCCCCTCATACTGACCATCAGATGCAGGTCATCAGTCCAGTAAAAAATAAATAAAGCTAATTATTATGCTCACTCAGCTGTGCCTCACAAGTAATAACACAAACTATCTATTACCAGTGTGATCATATACCTATATTCCTTTTTTATATCATTTCAAAATGGCCTGAGAAGAACAACATTGGCAGGACAATTGAAGCAGAGCCAATATGCAGTGATAATGTATTGGGCCTTCAGCCTACTACAAACCTCATTGCTATAGAACTGTTTTGAATTGGTTCATGTTGCATTAAAAAAATCTGAGCGGTAATTCTTGGCTTGGTAAATCTTGGCTTGCATTTTGACTCAGAAACTGATCTTGAAAAGGTTGGTGACCTCTGGCCTAGTCCATCTCCTGTTTCTGTAGTGAGACAGCTTGATGTACCAGTATACCTCCTGGACAGGACACTAGTCTATCTGCCACAAATGAGCAGCTACAAGAGCAGCTTGTAGATCCAGTAAGGTATTTTCCTGTGGCTAAGTGATAATTATAGCGATCAGCAGATTTTATGTGGAGCTTGTTCATACAGTGCATTTGGAAAGTATTCAGACACATTGACTTTTTCCACATTTTGTTTACGATATAACCTTATTCTAAAATGTATTTGTTTTTTTATTCCCTCTTCAATCTACACACAATATCCCATAATGACAAAGCAAAAACAGATGTAGATGTTTTTGCAAATGTATTAAAAAATTAAAAAAGGTCTGAAATGTCACATTTACCACAGACCCTGCAGCTGGTTTTTCCTGGGGCGGTATAGTACTATGATACTGAGGAATCCCTCTGGACGCAGCACAGTGGTGCATTAAGTGGTGAACCTGTTTTTATATCAGACAATAATTCAGGGATATAAAGTTGGCGGATGGTTGTCAAATTAAGTGGACTATTAGCCAGGACGAATTACCACAATGTTATTATGTTGTAAAATCCTGAGGTCAGAGAGAACGGAAAACCAACCTCTTTTTCTTCTTGTAGTTCTCCAGCTGCTGGACCTGGAAGTGTCTGAAGCGCTGCTGCTCACACTGACCACACAGGTTGTCCAGGTACATCAGCCGGCTCTCCAGCTCCTCAAAGTCTGCCTCCAGGTGGGCTGTATGTGGCAGAGGGAACATCTTACATTTAGTCATTTTAGTCATCCAGAGCGACTTACAGGAACAATTAAGGTTAAGTTCCTTTGCTCAATGGCACATCAGCAGATTCAAACCAGTAACCTTTCAGTTACTGTGCCAATGCTTTTTACTGCTAGGCTACCTGATGGAACTATTGTCATGACAACATCATTGCGCTGTGAAGCTGTATTTTATTGTTGTGTCTGTCAAACTGCTGCTGGGAGACTGTTGCCAGACTCTGTCAAACTGCT
Organism: Salvelinus alpinus; assembly: GCF_045679555.1. Classification (NCBI taxonomy): domain Eukaryota; kingdom Metazoa; phylum Chordata; class Actinopteri; order Salmoniformes; family Salmonidae; genus Salvelinus; species Salvelinus alpinus. Next base: position 19,422,135 of record NC_092089.1, read on the forward strand.
GCTGGGAGACTGTTGTGTCTGTCCAACTGCTGCTGGGAGACTGTTGCCAGACTCTATCCAACTGCTGCTGGGAGACTGTTGCCAGACTCTGTCCAACTGCTGCTGGGAGACTGTTGCCAGACTCTGTCCAACTGCTGCTGGGAGACTGTTGCCAGACTCTGTCCAACTGCTGCTGGGAGACTGTTGCCAGACTCTGTCCAACTGCTGCTGGGAGACTGTTGCCAGACTCTGTCCAACTGCTGCTGGGAGACTGTTGCCAGACTCTGTCCAACTGCTGCTGGGAGACTGTTGCCAGACTCTGTCCAACTGCTGCTGGGAGACTGTTGTGTCTGTCCAACAGCTGCTGGGAGACTGTTGTGTCTGTCCAACAGCTGCTGGGAGACTGTTGTGTCTGTCCAACAGCTGCTGGGAGACTGTTGCCAGACTCTGTCCAACAGCTGCTGGGAGACTGTTGCCAGACTCTGTCCATCTGCTGCTGGGAGACTGTTGCCAGACTCTGTCCATCTGCTGCTGGGAGACTGTTGCCAGACTCTGTCCAACTGCTGCTTGGAGACTGTTGCCAGACTCTGTCCAACTGCTGCTTGGAGACTATTGTGTCTGTCCAACTGCTGCTGGGAGACTGTTGTGTCTGTCCAACTGCTGCTGGGAGACTGTTGTGTCTGTCCAACTGCTGCTGGGAGACTATTGTGTCTTTCCAACTGCTGCTGGGAGACTGTTGTGTCTGTCCAACTGCTGCTGGGAGACTGTTGTGTCTGTCCATCTGCTGCTGGGAGACTGTTGTGTCTGTCCAACTGCTGCTGGGAGACTGTTGTGTCTGTCCAACTGCTGCTGGGAGACTGTTGTGTCTGTCCAACTGCTGCTGGGAGACTGTTGCCAGACTCTGTCCAACAGCTGCTGGGAGACTGTTGCCAGACTCTGTCCATCTGCTGCTGGGAGACTGTTGCCAGACTCTGTCCATCTGCTGCTGGGAGACTGTTGCCAGACTCTGTCCATCTGCTGCTGGGAGACTGTTGCCAGACTCTGTCCAACTGCTGCTTGGAGACTGTTGCCAGACTCTGTCCAACTGCTGCTGGGAGACTATTGTGTCTGTCCAACTGCTGCTGGGAGACTGTTGTGTCTGTCCAACTGCTGCTGGGAGACTGTTGTGTCTGTCCAACTGCTGCTGGGAGACTATTGTGTCTGTCCAACTGCTGCTGGGAGACTGTTGTGTCTGTCCAACTGCTGCTGGGAGACTGTTGTGTCTGTCCATCTGCTGCTGGGAGACTGTTGTGTCTGTCCAACTGCTGCTGGGAGACTGTTGTGTCTGTCCAACTGCTGCTGGGAGACTGTTGTGTCTGTCCAACTGCTGCTGGGAGACTGTTGTGTCTGTCCAACTGCTGCTGGGAGACTGTTGTGTCTGTCCAACTGCTGCTGGGAGACTGTTGTGTCTGTCCAACTGCTGCTGGGAGACTGTTGTGTCTGTCCAACTGCTGCTGGGAGACTGTTGCGTCTGTCCAACTGCTGCTGGGAGACTGTTGCGTCTGTCCAACTGCTGCTGGGAGACTGTTGCGTCTGTCCAACTGCTGCTGGGAGACTGTTACGTCTGTCCAACTGCTGCTGGGAGACTGTTACGTCTGTCCAACTGCTGCTGGGAGACTGTTGCGTCTGTCCAACTGCTGCTGGGAGACTGTTGTGTCTGTCCAACTGCTGCTGGGAGACTGTTGTGTCTGTCCAACTGCTGCTGGGAGACTGTTGTGTCTGTCCAACTGCTGCTGGGAGACTGTTGTGTCTGTCCAACTGCTGCTGGGAGACTGTTGTGTCTGTCCAACTGCTGCTGGGAGACTGTTGTGTCTGTCCAACTGCTGCTGGGAGACTGTTGTGTCTGTCCAACTGCTGCTGGGAGACTGTTGTGTCTGTCCAACTGCTGCTGGGAGACTGTTGCCAGTCTGTATAATATTTTCATGTGAATAATTCCAATAAAACACAAAGGAACTATTATTCACTACACTACTGAAACACAAGTGAACACTGACATCTGGTGGTCATATAGGGAAACTGTTTGTACTTGGAGCACTATTTATTAATTTAATTTTTATCTAACTAGGCAAGTCAGTTAAGAACAAATTTTTATTTACAATGACGGCCTACTCCGGCCAAACCCTCCCCTAACCTTAGACCGCTGCGCCACTCGGGAGCCCAACCACTATCACTGTCCAAAGTCAAAGACAACTAAAAAGGAAATGTGCCATATTTGAGGCATTATCTGGAACTCTATACAGGGCAGGAACAAATCTAACAAATGGAAATATTCAAAATAAAGTTAAAGATCCACTGAATTCTATTCAACTTCTTTCACCTTCCTAGAACACTTCTCTCAGTCTGTTCATTCTGGAATTTCCCATGTGCTCGCTACAATTCACATCATGTGCAACTCATTGGCTGAGACAGGAGACACCCATTCTAGAATGATGGAATGAAAGTCCTCAGAGTTCTAAACAGTCCAACTACTATCTAACACGGATTACAGGGTTCCAATTCCATGAACAATGTAGAAAACTAGAAACTATTTAGAGAAGACCGATACATACTGGTAGAGGCCGATGCATGGAATAACACGGAAAGTATCAAAGACTACTCCGTGCTGCATGGTATCTGACGTGGAAGTAATTCAAGCTACCTACGGCGGTGGCTTAGGAATCTGATTCTGAAGTCAGATTTGATGTCAGATCCGTCTCCTTAGACTATAAACGTGTTGTGTTTCAAACTAGCCATGTGTAAAAAGGCTTCATCTTTTCCCGTTGTCTCCGTCGTTGCCTACCTACCCCCCATTCACCATGTTGGCACTAGTAGCTGTTATTACCCCAGTGCCAGCTGAAGCTCCCCAGGTAACAGGCAGGCCGTGCCAGCTGAAGCTCCCCAGGTAACAGGCAGGCCGTGCCAGCTGAAGCTCCCCAGGTAACAGGCAGGCCGTGCCAGCTGAAGCTCCCCAGGTAACAGGCAGGCCGTGCCAGCTGAAGCTCCCCAGGTAACAGGCAGGCCGTGCCAGCTGAAGCTCCCCAGGTAACAGGCAGGCCGTGCCAGCTGAAGCTCCCCAGGTAACAGGCAGGCCGTGCCAGCTGAAGCTCCCCAGGTAACAGGCAGGCCGTGCCAGCTGAAGCTCCCCAGGTAACAGGCAGGCCGTGCCAGCTGAAGCTCCCCAGGTAACAGGCAGGCCGTGCCAGCTGAAGCTCCCCAGGTAACAGGCAGGCCGTGCCAGCTGAAGCTCCCCAGGTAACAGGCAGGCCGTGCCAGCTGAAGCTCCCCAGGTAACAGGCAGGCCGTGCCAGCTGAAGCTCCCCAGGTAACAGGCAGGCCGTGCCAGCTGAAGCTCCCCAGGTAACAGGCAGGCCGTGCCAGCTGAAGCTCCCCAGGTAACAGGCAGGCCGTGCCAGCTGAAGCTCCCCAGGTAACAGGCAGGCCGTGCCAGCTGAAGCTCCCCAGGTAACAGGCAGGCCGTGCCAGCTGAAGCTCCCCAGGTAACAGGCAGGCCGTGCCAGCTGGTGCCCTACAGTATCACCGCTCTCTCCAGGTGAACACAGCTCAGCCCGTCATAAACACCTCTGACCTCAACCTACTCTACACAATGGTAACAAAAGGCCAAAAATAAATCAATTAAGAGTGCCATTGACATTCAGTAAGTCAGGGAATTGTGACATTTCTCTCCACTATAATATGATCCACTGTTGACTGGTCCTCAAGGTTTCCTGGTGCAGTCTATGATACGTAGGCTACGTCCTGACTTTCCACCCTTCCCCCCCCCCCCCCCAAGTGTGCACTTGGTGTAAGCATTGTCTGGAGAGTTTCCACCGTTGTAAAAATCCATGCGAGAAAGAGTGTGCAAGTACACACTTGAGCAGAAGAGTGAAGACTCTAAACTCCGACATAGTGCACACTCACCGATGCGATTGGTGCACGTCTCCAGGTCTGTGAGGAAGCCTGGGATCTGCTGTAGTTGTTCTTGTAGTTCCACCACTGCTGCTCTTCTCTTCTCCCAGTGTGCAGACAGCATCACCACCTCTCCATCCACTGTCTGAGACATACAGACAGACATACATAGAAGACAAGACGAGAGAGAAAGACAGACGAGAGAGAGAGAGAGAAAGAATTCGAGAGAGAGAGAAGACGAGAGAGAGAAGATGAGAGAGAGAAGATGAGAGAGAGAAGATGAGAGAGAGAAGACGAGAGAGAGAGAAGACGAGAGAGAGAGAAGACGAGAGAGAGAAGACGAGAGAGAGAGAAGATGAGAGAAAGACAGACGAGAGAGAGAAAACGAGAAAGAATTCGAGAGAGAGAGAAGACGAGAGAGAGAAGACGAGAGAGAGAAGACGAGAGAGAGAAGACGAGAGAAGATGAGAGAGAGAAGACGAGAGAGAGAGAAGACGAGAGAGAGAGAAGACGAGAGAGAGAGAAGACGAGAGAGAAGACGAGAGAGAAGACGAGAGAGAGAGAAGACGAGAGAGAGAGAAGACGAGAGAGAGAAGACGAGAGAGAGAAGACGAGAGAAAGACAGACGAGAGAGAGAAGACGAGAAAGAATTCGAGAGAGAGAAGACGAGAAAGAATTCGAGAGAGAGAGAAGACGAGAGAGAGAGAAGATGAGAGAGAGAGAAGATGAGAGAGAGAGAAGATGAGAGAGAGAGAGAAGATGAGAGAGAGAGAAGATGAGAGAGAGAAGACGAGATGTTCCTATGTATTATTATTCTTGATGGGTAATTCAATGCAATTCTAATTAATACATTGAGCTACAGTTCATACAAACCTGTCCAGCTTTCCCACAATCTTTAGCTTTTCTGTGGAGAGTCACCCAGGTGTCTTCGTACCTTCGAAACACAAGAAACAAATAAGGCCTTCTGTTTTCTTCCCTTGACATTATGCTACTGTACGTGTATTCAGACCACTGATTGTTTTAATGTCTGCATCACAAATGGCACACTATTCCCTATATTGTGCACTAATTTAGACCCTGTGGGGCCTGGTCCAAAGAGACCTGTGGGGCCTGGTCCAAAGAGACCTGTGGGGCCTGGTCCAAAGAGACCTGTGGGGCCTGGTCCAAAGAGACCTGTGGGGCCTGGTCAAAAGAGACCTGTGGGGCCTGGTCAAAAGAGACCTCTGGGGCCTGGTCCAAAGAGACCTCTGGGGCCTGGTCCAAAGAGACCTGTGGGGCCTGGTCCAAAGAGACCTGTGGGGCCTGGTCCAAAGAGACCTGTGGGGCCTGGGGCCTGGTCCAAAGAGACCTGTGGGGCCTGGGGCCTGGTCCAAAGAGACCTGTGGGGCCTGGTCAAAAGCAGTATCCAATGCTCTCATTTGGACGTATCCAATGAGAGCAACACCTACCGACTGAGCAGTTCTACTCCAGCAGAAAACTGTGTCAGATGTTCATGTCTGTTGAGAGACAGGAAATGAGTCATTAAGGGAAATAGACTATGAAGAGGATATAAGAGAATGAAAGTGGATGTAAATGGATGATTTGACTGGCACTCCTGGGCCGTATTCATAAAGCGCCTTAAAGTGCTGATCTAAGATCAGGTCCTCTCTGTCCATATAGTCTTTATTCATTATGATCTTAAAGGCCAACCTGATATTAGATCATCACTCAGTTAAGTTAATAAATATATATTTTAAAATGTTATCACTCCAACTCTGAGACACTATGGATACACTATGAGACACTGAGACACTATGGATACACTCTGAGACACTATGGATACAGGTCTGCCTTACCTAGGTTTCGGCTTTACTTTGGCCTCCTTTGATTTGTCACTCAGAGTCTTCATCCTGAAGGGAAATTATAAAGATGTGAGCAGGTAAAAAAAATGTATATATGGGACAGCCGTCACAGCAATGTAAATATTCATTGGATGACAGTAGACACTTTGTCTGTTTCCTAAATGGCACCCTATTCCCTATATAGTGCACCAATTTATACCAGAACCCAAAGTAGTGCACTATATAGGGAATAGGGTGCCATAAACATTGGCTGAGACTTTTTCTGCTTCAGCCTTCCGGCATCAGGTTCCAGTCCAGAATGTCCTGTCTCGCTCACTTCCATCACATGATGGTCAGCTGAATGTAATCAACTTAACTAGCTGTAGTTAGCTAACTGTATCAATAAGCTTTGGCAGCATCTAAATCTAAATGGAAATTCATGGTTTTCATTTATTGCCCGCGTGGGTGTGTTTTGCCAGTGTTTTGTGTTTAGTATTAGCTAGCTACGCAAAACGTGTTCGATGGTTTCGTCCCACACAGTTACATCCAGCTAGATAGCCTTTCAGTCATGCTGGCAAGGAGGGAGAAACTAGCTAGCTAATTAACGTAGATGGTTTTTTAAAAATTGCTAATACAGCCATGTCAGAACAGGCAGGGTCACAAGACACAGAGCCATGAATGAAGCATTAGCTATAAAAGTAGCTTTAATACAAACCCCGTTGTGAAATCTTGCTGCACGGTCTGCAACCTCTCTTTGAAATTCTCAAACATCTTCCTGGTTTCTTCCAAGCTGCAAATACGTTGTTTGTCGTCGCATTAACTGTATTAGCTAGCTTCTTTGTGAATATTCCTCAAGTGCCATGTCAAGCTACGGGTCAATGTTCAGATTGTATACTTCTATAAGTAGCTAAAGTCTGATAGATGGCTGTCGTTTGGTCTTTGCTCAGCTGTTTTCCAGACGCAGTGTCAACATGCAGTGGGGTTGTTGAGTGGAATCAGGGTTGCGCAGCTATGCGCAGCCGACATTCTTTCACATAGAACACAGGAAGCCATTCATTAGGTACATCAAAATGTTACAAAAACTAATTTCACAGTATTTTGAGAATAAAATTATTGTGAGTTTACATTAATATTTGTGTGTGTAGCATAGCTTCTAAAAACGGTTTTGTACGAATGAACAGGTAACATGGTTAGAATGAACAACCCGGTAGGTGGCGACAAAACCTTGTTTACGTCTATGTGTTTGCACTGATTGGTTGTTGAGAAGTTCGTTGAATGAAGGGGGCGGTGCTTCACCCTCCGAGCCATATCAAATCCCACGGTTGTATTTTTGGACACGGCCTGATCAGTCCATGGACTATAAAGTTTGAATGTTTGGTTTTCATGTAAGGTGTAAGTGCATCGATAGATTGAACTACTATAGGACAAGTATTGCAAACATACAGAGAAATAAAAATGCTTTGCCATATAACGCGCCCGGACTCGGTGGTGATGGAGGTGGATGTTGATTCGAAGGCAAATGGAGAGGACTGTTTACACAAGGTACCGTTAGAGTTATTATAATTCAAATTGATACATGTTAAGTCGGGGTTGGGGTTGCAAATTAATGCAGTTTTAATCATTTTGATTTCTGTAAATATTTTGAGAATTTGAATAAAAGTGAACTTACTTGTACACTTGTAACAATGTAACAACAGCGTAGTACATGTAACGTTGTATTTAACTACCAGTCTTGATGGGGCATTGACTTCTTTAGTGAAGTGGGTTGTTCTATTGTTTTGACTCACAGGTCTGTCGGAAACTGGGAATAATAGAGGTGGATTACTTTGGGCTTCAGTTCTGTGGAAGCAAAGGGGAGAGTTTGTGGTTGAATCTCAGGAACAGGATATCTCAACAGATGGATAACCTGGCTCCCTGCAGACTTAAGCTCAGAGTCAAGTTCTTTGTGGAACCCCATCTGACCCTGCAAGAACAGACAAGGTATGTTTATTGTAGGGGACCTATTTGGAGTAAGGCACTCTGCCTATTGTAGCTAATGGTATTGCAAACATTAGATGTAATGTATTTTTTTAAATGCAATAAGATTAACAAATGTAGTGACAGAACAGAATGGATCAGATAAAATTCAGTTAAACCCCACCCTATCAATCATTAAAACCCTGCTATTTCAGTCAACTCGTAGTCTTTCAGCCCCTTTAGGATCAATAGATAATGTGACCTACTGGCTTCTCTCCCCATCAAGGGGAAGTTTGACCTCCCGTATGCAAACAGTGTCTGGTGACGCGTCAGCAGCGAGTTAGTTACCGTGCATGCATTGCACTGTGTGTCCAGCAGGTTCTATCCCAAACCGACATGTCAATGTGCTCTATGGGCGTTGTACCAGTGTATAACGTGACTCGGTGTGCATCCCAGATGCATAGGAACGTAGTGCACTCTTTCTAGTGCACTACGTTCCTATGGGTGCAGTAGGGTTGTGTCCCAAATTCTCTACCCTTATCCCAAAATGTGCACTTTGCACACTCCACTGTGCTGAGTGCTTATTGCTTTTTGAGGTCTGTTTAGAAAATACATGTAATCACGGTTTCCATGATTTGGGATGAGTGCTGTAACAACACAGAATAAAACAATGAATTAAAGTCCCAGGATGGTAGTGACTGCCCATTACTGCTCATCACTTATTAACCATCATTTATTCACTTTACTTTAATAAAACATTTCAGTTGTTGTGTATATTACATTTGTTTTATTTGATGACTTTATTATTTAATTCCAAGTCATCATCTCATCTCTATAGAGCTCCTCCCTATGCTTTCTGACAAAATTAATATTTTATTAGTTCTTCAAAGTAAGTAAGGCATACTTTTATGACTGCTGAATACTAACTATCAATCACTTATATCATATATTTTCAGGTAGAGATAGCTCACGAGAGCAACAGCTGCTCTCTATATCCCCTCAAGACAACGCATTCTTTTCCCTCTTCTGTAGCAGGTGTGAAAAAAAAAACTATGGATTATAGTCATTGTAGTTAATTACCACATTTTGATGCGCTAAACTATGTAGAATATTGTCCTGTTGGAAACTACAACTCCCTACCACATCGCACAGTTCAGTCTGGATCTGATTTATCTCTAGAGAAACTGTGGAATATGTGTATTGAGATCACAAAAACAAAATGGAATTCAAGTAACCTACAATACTATGCCAGCCAGCCAGGGTACCTACAGTACTATGCTTGCCAGCCAGGGTACCTACAGTACTATGCCAGCCAGGGTACCTACAGTACTATGCCAGCCAGCCAGGGTACCTACAGTACTATGCCAGCCAGCCAGGGTACCTACAGTACTATGCCTGCCAGCCAGGCTATCTACAGTACTATGCCAGCCAGCCAGGGTACCTACAGTACTATGCCAGGGTACCTACAGCACTATGCCAGCCAGGCAGGATACCTACAGTACTATGCCAGCCAGCCAGGGTACCTACAGTACTATGCCAGGGTACCTACAGCACTATGCCAGCCAGGCAGGATACCTACAGTACTATGCCAGCCAGCCAGGGTACCTACAGTACTATGCCAGCCAGCCAGTGTACCTACAGTACTATGCCAGCCAGCCAGGATACCTACAGTACTATGCCTGCCAGCCAGGCTATCTACAGTACTATGCCAGCCAGCCAGTGTACCTACAGCACTATGCCAGCCAGCCAGGGTAATACTACAGCCTAGTGTATTTTCTTCAATAACAAAATAATTCCCCCCCAAAAAAGTAGCCTACTACTAGGGCATAGCTTCAAATGACATGTCAACCCGGTCTCACAGACAGAGCTGCCAGTTTGGTTTGCCCTGGGTAACCCTGACACCGTGTATCGACTGACAAGACAGAGGGCAGTGTGTGCCATGAAGGGGAGTGGCCTGACTACCATCCACATCGCTCTGGACAAACACCACGCCCACTATCGTTTCTTCTAATGTGTGGAGCGATTGATAGAGCAGCAGAGTTACATTCAGGATGAGTCCTCAGGCTAGTTCAGGAGCCTACTGTATGTGACTGTTATTCAGGATGAGTCCTCAGGCTAGTTCAGGAGCCTACTGTATGTGACTGTTATTCAGGATGAGTCCTCAGGCTAGTTCAGGGGCCTACTGTATGTGACTGTTATTCAGGATGAGTCCTCAGGCTAGTACAGGAGCCTACTGTATGTGACTGTTATTCAGGATGAGTCCTCAGGATAGTTCAGGAGCCTACTGTATGTGACTGTTATTCAGGATGAGTCCTCAGGCTAGTTCAGGAGCCTACTGTATGTGACTGTTATTCAGGATGAGCCCTCAGGATAGTTCAGGAGCCTACTGTATGTGACTGTTATTCAGGATGAGTCCTCAGGCTAGTTCAGGAGCCTACTGTATGTGACTGTTATTCAGGATGAGCCCTCAGGATAGTTCAGGAGCCTACTGTATGTGACTGTTATTCAGGATGAGTCCTCAGGCTAGTTCAGGGGCCTACTGTATGTGACTGTTATTCAGGATTAGTCCTCAGGCTAGTTCAGGAGCCTACTGTATGTGACTTTTATTCAGGATGAGTCCTCAGGCTAGTTCAGGGGCCTACTGTATGTGACTGTTATTCAGGATGAGTCCTCAGGCTAGTTCAGGAGCCTACTGTATGTGACTGTTATTCAGGATGAGCCCTCAGGATAGTTCAGGAGCCTACTGTATGTGACTGTTATTCAGGATGAGTCCTCAGGCTAGTTCAGGAGCCTACTGTATGTGACTGTTATTCAGGATGAGTCCTCAGGCTAGTTCAGGAGCCTACTGTATGTGACTGTTATTCAGGATGAGCCCTCAGGATAGTTCAGGAGCCTACTGTATGTGACTGTTATTCAGGATGAGTCCTCAGGCTAGTTCAGGGGCCTACTGTATGTGACTTTTATTCAGGATGAGTCCTCAGGCTAGTTCAGGAGCCTACTGTATGTGACTTTTATTCAGGATGAGTCCTCAGGCTAGTTCAGGAGCCTACTGTATGTGACTTTTATTTGATCTATCTGGTCTCTCCTCATCACTACATTAGCTATATTGATTTTATCAGGAGGTATCTTATTCCATCCCTTTACCTAGACTTGTGTGTATTAGGTAGTTCTTGTGGAATTGTTAGATGTTATATATTACTGCACTGTCAACTAGAAGCACAAGCATTTCGCTACACTCGCAATAACATCTGCTAACCATGTGTATGTGACCAATAACAAAGACTTTCAATACTGCATGTCATCCTCCAGGGACCAACCAACCCATTCTCATTGAAGGGATCGGGATCATGTCACTATGAGGTGTGTTTGTACAGTATTCACTCCAGAAACAAGGTCAGGGGTCAGGCAGCAGAATCATGGGCAGGGGTTTGTAACCAGGCTACAGACAGTCAGCCAATTGTTGCTTTAAAGTCAACTCCTGAAAGGAGTGTCACTACAGCCTTTTAAAGTGAAAGGAAATTCACAAGAACTCCAACATCAATTTAGTGTTGAGACACAAGCTGCATGCGAACCACAATCCTTTGGGAATCTTTTTCTGCTCCAACAGTTTTATAATGTCCCTTTATAGCTTGGCCCTGAGCCAAGAGGATCAGGAGGATCCTGCAGTCAGTCAGACGGTTACTTTAACACACTGGGCTGTTGCTACAGGAGGATACTGCAGTCAGTCAGAGGGTTACTTTAACACACTGGGCTGTTGCTACAGGAGGATACTTGGACAGAATGACAGTGTTGAATTAAATCTTAAATTCCACACTGACAGCCCATATGTAGGCTAACTATACTGAACACATATAAACGCAGCATGAAATAAAAGATCCCAGAAATGTTCCATACCGACAAAAAAATGTATTTCTTTCAAATTTTGTGCAGAAATTAGTTTACATCCCTCTCAGTGAGCATTTCTCTTTTGCCAAGATAATCCATCCACCGAACAGGTGTGGCATATCAAGAAGCTGATTAAATGGCATGATCATTACATAAGTGCACCATGTGCTGGGGACAATAAAAGGCCACTCTAAAATGTGCAGTTTTGTTACACAACACAATGCCATGTCTCAAGTTGAGGGAGCGCGCAATTGGCATGCTGACTGCAGGCATGTCCACCAGAGCTGTTGCTAGAGAATTGAATGTTAATTTCTCTACCACAAGCCTTCTCCAACGTTGTTTTAGAGAATTTGGCAGTACAATCAACCGGCCTCACAACCGCAGACCATGTGTAACATGCCAGTCCAAGACCACATCTGGCTTCTTCACCTGCGGGATCGTCTGAGACCAGACACCCGGACAGCTGATGAAACTGCTGAGTATTTCTGTTTTCAATAAAGCCTTTTTGTGGGGAAAAACGTATTCTGATTGGCTGGGCCAGGCTCCCCAGAGGGTGGGCCTATGCCTTCACAGTCCCATCCATGGCTGCTCCCCTGCCCAGTCATGTGAAATCCATAGATTAGGACCTAATGAATTCATTTCAATTGACTGATTGCCTTATATGAACTGTAACAAGGTACAATTTTTGAAATTGTTGTGTTTTTAATTTTGTTCAGTATAGTTTGGTCTTGAGAAGAGACAGTCACAGTATATACAGTAGGCTAGGCCTGTACTAATAACACAGCTGACACGAGGCATGTAGTAATAACACAGCTTACACGAGGCCTGTAGTAATAACACATCTGACACGAGGCCTGTAGTAATAACACATCTGACACGAGGCCTGTGGTAATAACACAGCTGACACGAGGCCTGTAGTAATAACACAGCTGACACAAGGCCTGTAGTAATGACACAGCTGACACGAGGCCTGTAGTAATGACACAGCTGACACGAGGCCTGTAGTAATAACACAGCTGACACGAGGCCTGTAGTAATAACACAGCTGACACGAGGCCTGTAGTAATAACACAGCTGACACGAGGCCTGTAGTAATAACACAGCTGACACGAGGCCTGTAGTAATGACACAGCTGACACGAGGCCTGTAGTAATAACACAGCTGACACGAGGCCTGTAGTAATAAGACAGCTGACACGAGGCCTGTAGTAATAACACAGCTGACACGAGGCCTGTAGTAATAACACAGCTGACACGAGGCCTGTAGTAATGACACAGCTGACACGGCATATCTGAAATGCTGAACGTCAGAAAAGACACATTGCATAACTGACAGGTGTGGGAAAGAATGTCTGAAACCTTAACATAACCAGTAAGGACAACTTCTCTGGCTAAACAAAGGATTGAGAAAGTCAATTTAATGGAAAATGACAAATGCCCTTAATACTCTGTCATAGTGTAGCCTAAATCCTGTAATCTACACGTGGAAATTCATATAATTTCTTAATGTACAGTAGGACTACGTAGATTAAATTATTCATTCTCATAGCCTAACACGGGCAAATACACCTAATGTGAGCATGCTGGCTAATATGCAGGCTAATATGCAGGCTAGCATGTAGGTGGCAAGATCAGAAAGTGTCATATTTTTTGTAACAATTTCTTTCTTTTTTTGTCACATTCATCAGATGGATGCAGTAAAATATGTTGAGGGTCAGCCATACTAGTACAAATTCTTAATTTTTGGGGTTTTAGTTTTTAATTTTTTACAAATGTAATTTATATACAGTGGGGAGAACAAGTATTTGATACACTGCCGATTTTGCAGGTTTTCCTACTTACAAAGCATGTAGAGGTCTGTAATTTTTATCATAGGTACACTTCAACTGTGAGAGACGGAATCTAAAACAAAAATCCAGAAAATCACATTGTATGATTTTTAAATAATTAATTTGCATTTTATTGCATGACATAAGTATTTGATCACCTACCAACCAGTAAGAATTCCGGCTCTCACAGACCTGTTAGTTTTTCTTTAAGAAGCCCTCCTGTTCTCCACTCATTACCTGTATTAACTGCACCTGTTTGAACTCGTTACCTGTATAAAAGACACCTGTCCACACACAATCAAACAGATTCCAACCTCTCCACAATGGCCAAGACCAGAGAGCTGTGTAAGGACATCAGGGATAAAATTGTAGACCTGCACAAGGCTGGGATGGGCTACAGGACAATAGGCAAGCAGCTTGGTGAGAAGGAAACAACTGTTGGCGCAATTATTAGAAAATGGAAGAAGTTCAAGATGACGGTCAATCACCCTCGGTCTGGGGCTCCATGCAAGATTTCACCTCGTGGGGCATCAATGATCATGAGGAAGGTGAGGGATCAGCCCAGAACTACACGGCAGGACCTGGTCAATGACCTGAAGAGAGCTGGGACCACAGTCTCAAAGAAAACCATTAGTAACACACTACGCCGTCATGGATTAAAATCCTGCAGCGCACGCAAGGTCCCCCTGCTTAAGCCAGTGCATGTCCAGGCCTGTCTGAAGTTTGCCAATGACCATCTGGATGATCCAGAGGAGGAATGGGAGAAGGTCATGTGGTCTGATGAGACAAAAATAGAGCTTTTTGGTCTAACTCCACTCGCCGTGTTTGGAGGAAGAAGAAGGATGAGTACAACCCCAAGAACACCATCCCAACCGTGAAGCATGGAGGTGGAAACATCATTCTTTGGGGATGCTTTTCTGCAAAGGGGACAGGACGACTGCACCGTATTGAGGGGAGGATGGATGGGGCCATGTATCGCGAGATCTTGGCCAACAACCTCCTTCCCTCAGTAAGAGCATTGAAGATGGGTCGTGGCTGGGTCTTCCAGCATGACAACGACACGAAGCACACAGCCATGGCAACTAAGGAGTGGCTCCGTAAGAAGCATCTCAAGGTCCTGGAGTGGCCTAGCCAGTCTCCAGACCTGAACCCAATAGAAAATCTTTGGAGGGAGCTGAAAGTCCGTATTGCCCAGCGACAGCCCCGAAACCTGAAGGATCTGGAGAAGATCTGTAGGGAGGAGTGGGCCAAAATCCCTGCTGCAGTGTGTGCAAACCTAGTCAAGAACTACAGGAAACGTATGATCTCTGTAATTGCAAACAAAGGTTTCTGTACCAAATATTAAGTTCTGCTTTTCTGATGTATCAAATACTTATGTCATGCAATAAAATGCAAATTAATTACTTAAAAATCATACAATGTGATTTTCTGGATTTTTGTTTTAGATTCCGTCTCTCATAGTTGAAGTGTACCTATGATAAAAATTACAGACCTCTACATGCTTTGTAAGTAGGAAAACCTGCAAAATCGTCAGTGTATCAAATACTTGTTCTCCCCACTGTATATATTTTTTGGCACCTTGTCTGCTAGATGAGCTAACTCCGTACTGGTGTGTTCTCAGCCTTTGCGTGAGTAGGGTTGACACGAGGAAACACTGCAAACGATGGAACATGAACCATGTATCGCAGTTAACAACAAAGCTGTCGCCCAATAAGTATTATTTTTAAAAACATTTTATGAATAATGTGTTAAATATAGTGCTACTAAATAACTCAGCCTTCAGATTATTCCAAAAGTAAAAGAACACACCTTGGGAATCATGACTCGTAACAACAATGTTTGATTTGTTGAATCAATTCAACAGGAGGCTTACGTAAGTCGTCTCTAAGCACGTGCTCTGCTGGCCCAGAAAGAGTTGTCAGCAGTCCACATGCAGCTCCACACTCACTGACAATGAGAGCCATGCATCCTGCAGGCTTAGCGTGCAGGATGCTCCCTCCCTGAGAGGGAGAACACACGGTACTAGCCATTGTTAATCCAAGCAGGCATCCATCATGTTGGCTACAGCTGAGAGCCCCACTAGCTAAACACACACACACACTGCTTTATCACATTGTACTGCATACAAGCTGTTTAAATAGGATGTTCTGCTGATATAAACTTGCAGGGCAGAGTTCACATACCAACAGTTCCAGAGAGCATTCACCACTTCATCTGTACTACAGCTGAGCGGCACCATGGGAGAATGTGTTGTTGAGAGTTGGTTACCATTTAAAATTCATAATTAGTAAAACCATTTGTCAAAACAGCAGCTACAGTGTGTTGTCTTGTCTGTGTCAGTCCTGTAGCTACAGTGTCTCTGACGGTCAGTCCTGTACCTACAGTGTCTCTGTCTGTGTCAGTCCTGTACCTACAGTGTCTCTGACTGTCAGTCCTGTACCTACAGTGTCTCTGACGGTCAGTCCTGTACCTACAGTGTCTTGTCTGTGACTGTCAGTCCTGTACCTACAGTGTCTCTGACTGTCAGTCCTGTACCTACAGTGTCTCTGACTGTCAGTCCTGTACCTACAGTGTCTCTGACTGTCAGTCCTGTACCTACAGTGTCTTGTCTGTGACTGTCAGTCCTGTACCTACAGTGTCTAACAGGAGCCAGTTAGGATTTGATAGGCTACATCTGTAGAACTAGAGCCATGAAACATACATGAATATACCTACTGTAGGCTACGTACTGTAGAACTAGAGCCATGAAACATACATGAATATACCTACTGTAGGTTACGTACTGTAGAACTAGAGCCATGAAACATACATGAATGTACCTACTGTAGAATACGTACTGTAGATTCATATGCCCACTGTAGGCTACGTACTGTAGATTCATATACCTACTGTAGGCTACGTACTGTAGATTCATATACCTACTGTAGGCTATGTACTGTAGATTCATTTACCCACTGTAGGCTACGTACTGTAGATTCATATGCAGTATGCAGTATATGTGATGTTATACCAGAGACCAGTGGATATGTGATGTTATACCAGAGACCAGTGGATATGTGATGTTAATGTTATACCAGAGACCAGTGGATATGTCATGTTATACTAGAGACCAGTGGATATGTGATGTTATACCAGAGACCGGTGGATATGTGATGTTAATGTTATACCAGAGACCAGTGGATATGTGATGTTATACTAGAGACCAGTGGATATGTGATGTTATACTAGAGACCAGTGGATATGTGATGTTATACCAGAGACCGGTGGATATGTGATGTTAATGTTATACCAGAGACCAGTGGATATGTGATGTTATACTAGAGACCAGTGGATATGTGATGTTATACTGGAGACCAGTGGATATGTGATGTTAATGTTATACCAGAGACCAGTGGATATGTGATGTTATACTAGAGACCAGTGGATATGTGATGTTATACCAGAGACCGGTGGATATGTGATGTTAATGTTATACCAGAGACCAGTGGATATGTGATGTTATACTAGAGACCAGTGGATATGTGATGTTATACCAGAGACCAGTGGATATGTGATGTTAATGTTATACCAGAGACCAGTGGATATGTGATGTTATACTAGAGACCAGTGGATATGTGATGTTATACCAGAGACCAGTGGATATGTGATGTTAATGTTATACCAGAGACCAGTGGATATGTGATGTTATACTAGAGACCAGTGGATATGTGATGTTAATGTTATACCAGAGACCAGTGGATATGTGATGTTATACTAGAGACCAGTGGATATGTGATGTTATACTAGAGACCAGTGGATATGTGATGTTATACCAGAGACCAGTGGATATGTGATGTTATACCAGAGACCAGTGGATATGTGATGTTATACTAGAGACCAGTGGATATGTGATGTTAATGTTATACCAGAGACCAGTGGATATGTGATGTTATACCAGAGACCGGTGGATATGTGATGTTAATGTTATACCAGAGACCAGTGGATATGTGATGTTATACCAGAGACCAGTGGATATGTGATGTTAATGTTATACTAGAGACCAGTGGATATGTGATGTTATACTAGAGACCAGTGGATATGTGATGTTATACCAGAGACCAGTGGATATGTGATGTTATACCAGAGACCAGTGGATATGTGATGTTATACCAGAGACCAGTGGATATGTGATGTTAATGTTATACTAGAGACCAGTGGATATGTGATGTTATACTAGAGACCAGTGAATATGTGATGTTATACTAGAGACCAGTGGATATGTGATGTTATACCAGAGACCAGTGGATATGTGATGTTAATGTTATACTAGAGACCAGTGGATATGTGATGTTATACCAGAGACCAGTGGATATGTGATGTTATACCAGAGACCAGTGGATATGTGATGTTATACCAGAGACCAGTGGATATGTGATGTTAATGTTATACTAGAGACCAGTGGATATGTGATGTTATACCAGAGACCAGTGGATATGTGATGTTAATGTTATACTAGAGACCAGTGGATATGTGATGTTATACCAGAGACCAGTGGATATGTGATGTTATACCAGAGACCAGTGGATATGTGATGTTATACCAGAGACCAGTGGATATGTGATGTTATACCAGAGACCAGTGGATATGTGATGTTATACTAGAGACCAGTGGATATGTGATGTTAATGTTATACCAGAGACCAGTGGATATGTGATGTTATACCAGAGACCAGTGGATATGTGATGTTATACTAGAGACCAGTGGATATGTGATGTTATACCAGAGACCAGTGGATATGTGATGTTAATGTTATACGAGAGACCAGTGGTCAGTGGATATCTGAAACTGATCCCAAAATGTACCATGTCCTACCAACTCAACCAAACTTTGACCACACAAATACTGTAGGAATGCCTTAACCCCTCAACAACCTTAGTACCCCACACTGTTCCCCAGAGTACCCCACACTGTTCCCCAGAGTACCCCACACTGTTCCCCAGAGTACCCTGCGCTGTTCCCCAGAGTACCCCACACTGTTCCCCAGAGTACCCCACACTGTTCCCCAGAGTACCCCACACTGTTCCCCAGAGTACCCCACACTGTTCCCCAGAGTACCCCACACTGTTCCCCAGAGTACCCTGCGCTGTTCCCCAGAGTACCCCACACTGTTCCCCAGAGCGGCCCACACTGTTCCCCAGAGTACGCCACACTGTTCCCCAGAGTACCCCACACTGTTCCCCAGAGTACCCCACACTGTTCCCCAGAGTACCCCACACTGTTCCCCAGAGCGGCCCCACACTGTTCCCCAGAGTACCCCACGCTGTTCCCCAGAGTACCCCACGCTGTTCCCCAGAGTACCCCACGCTGTTCCCCAGAGTACCCCACGCTGTTCCCCAGAGTACCCCACACTGTTCCCCAGAGTACCCCGCACTGTTCCCCAGAGTACCCCACACTGTTCCCCAGAGTACCCCACGCTGTTCCCCAGAGTACCCCACGCTGTTCCCCAGAGTACCCCACGCTGTTCCCCAGAGCGGCCCCACGCTGTACCCCAGAGTACCCCACACTGTACCCCACACTGTTCCCCAGAGTACCCCGCACTGTTCCCCAGAGTACCCCACACTGTTCCCCAGAGTACCCCACACTGTTCCCCAGAGTACCCCGCACTGTTCCCCAGAGTACCCCGCACTGTTCCCCAGAGTACCCCACACTGTTCCCCAGAGTACCTCACACTGTTCCCCAGAGTACCCCGCACTGTTCCCCAGAGTACCCCACACTGTTCCCCAGAGTACCCCACACTGTTCCCCAGAGTACCCCGCACTGTTCCCCAGAGTACCCCGCACTGTTCCCCAGAGTACCCCACACTGTTCCCCAGAGTACCCCACACTGTTCCCCAGAGTACCCCACACTGTTCCCCAGAGCGGCCCCACACTGTTCCCCAGAGTACCCCACACTGTTCCCCAGAGTACCCCACGCTGTTCCCCAGAGTACCCCACGCTGTTCCCCAGAGTACCCCACGCTGTTCCCCAGAGTACCCCACACTGTTCCCCAGAGTACCCCGCACTGTTCCCCAGAGTACCCCACGCTGTTCCCCAGAGTACCCCACGCTGTTCCCCAGAGTACCCCACGCTGTTCCCCAGAGCGGCCCCACGCTGTACCCCAGAGTACCCCACACTGTACCCCACACTGTTCCCCAGAGTACCCCGCACTGTTCCCCAGAGTACCCCACACTGTTCCCCAGAGTACCCCACACTGTTCCCCAGAGTACCCCGCACTGTTCCCCAGAGTACCCCGCACTGTTCCCCAGAGTACCCCACACTGTTCCCCAGAGTACCTCACACTGTTCCCCAGAGTACCCCACACTGTTCCCCAGAGTACCTCACACTGTTCCCCAGAGCGCCCCCGCACTGTTCCCCAGAGTACCCCACACTGTTCCCCAGAGCACCCCACACTGTTCCCCAGAGTACCCCACACTGTTCCCCAGAGCGGCCCCGCGCTGTTCCCCAGAGTACCCCACACTGTTCCCCAGAGTACCCCCGCGCTGTTCCCCAGAGTACCCCACACTGTTCCCCAGAGTACCCCACACTGTTCCCCAGAGTACCCCACACTGTTCCCCAGAGTACCCCGCGCTGTTCCCCAGAGTACCCCGCGCTGTTCCCCAGAGTACCCCACACTGTTCTTCAACTCAAAAACTTGAACGACACATAAGTATGCTTTGACATTTTCAGATGCACGGTTCAGGACTTTCATTATGACTTTGCTTTTACACCGCCGACACTGCGCCGTTACACCGTAGTAGTTCACATTGGAGTGAAGCACAGACTGACACAACAACAGTGATCAATATCAGTTGTTGTAGTCTGAGTTTGTTTAGTTTAAACAGGCTTCCTGTTTATCGCCTGGGACTGTCTGGGGTCGTGACCTGCCTGTACCAGCAATTCTGACGCCCACATTCCTCACTGGAGCAATAAGATGGATAGCTGACCCTGTGGACAGAAAGGTCAAGCGCTCAGAGCAGGCATGAGAGAAATGTCATTTTATAAAGAAGGCTATCTTCATTCCTATATTCAGTGCAACTTCCTGTTTTGAGGAGGCACAGAGGGCTAGTTTACCATCATCAGTTAAGCTGTATTCTTGTTCTTCCTCTTTTAGGGCTATGTTGAAGATAACAACAAGAGGATTCTAATATCCCATAACTCTTTGCATAAATGAGGAAGAATTCTAGACAAAGGGACCAGTGATACTAGTTATTACGTTGTTCTAACCTTGAGTATCTTCAACCTAGATTTAGGGCCTACAAAGAGGATTAACTTCGTTCCTCTTTTCAGTGAAATGTCCTCTTTTGACGAGGCAAAAATGTCTAATTAGTTTCCCCATTATCACTGCAGTTTTGTGAAGTTGTATTCTCGTTCTTCCTCATGTCCATCATATAACCCTTTACACATCCCTCTCCCTTTCTCCTCCAGACATATGTTCTTCCTGCACATCAAGGAGGAGCTGGACAGTGTCAGCCTGCAGATGGAGGCTGAGCAGGCCAAGGAGCTGTGTGCCCTCCTAGCCCAGGCTGAGTACGGAGACTACAACCAGAACACAGCCAAGTACTGCTCCAGCCAGATCTTCAGACAGGAGCCTGACTTGGCAACCATCAACAGGTTAGCACAGCAATGAGTAGCATGACTCCACCTGCATTCCATTTCCTACTAAATACTTCTCTATGCTGACTTGTAGAACTGCTGTAGATACAAGATGATAAAAGTATTACCTTTTTGATTTGTGAAGGCCATCTGAACAGCTGACTAAACCATGGTACTCTATACCATCTACTGCATCTTGCCATGCCGTTCTGTACCACCACTCATTCATATATCTTTATGTACATATTCTTTATCCCTTTACACTTGTGTGTGTGTATAAGGTAGTAGTTGTGGAATTGTTAGGTTAGATTACTTGTTGGTTATTACTGCATTGTCGGAACTAGAAGCACAAGCATTTCGCTACACTCGCATTAACATCTGCTAACCATGTGTATGTGACTAATAAAATTTGATTTGATTTGATTTGATTTGGTTTGGTCTTCTGTTATTGCCTTGATGTGGGAGGAGCCTCAGTACTCCCAAATCAGCATATAAATGGTATTCACAACATCTGTCCCTAAAACACCAGGCTGCTGACTTAGCTAGCCCTGCAGCTACGTACATTCACTACTGGGCACTAAAGTACAGTTCTCATTCCTCATGTGTTTAGTTTAGTTTTAGTACATTTTATTTTGTAGATTAAAAAAATAATTATATAATAAAAAAACAACCAGTGGAGGGACAAAAAAATGAAAGCCCAGCAGGGATTATTTGGTGGCAGCATTTTAAATAGAAAACATTTTTAATTCTATGTCTGGGCCCCCCTGGTGATTGAACAGTATTACAAAAGCAGAAAATGTAACTCTTCTGTCCCGTCCTGCCGTGTCCGTCTGCAGCATCCAGGAGAAGCACCGTGAGCTAGAGGGTCTGAGCCAGGCGTCTGCAGAGTACCAGGCCCTACAGCTGGTGTCCTCCCTGGAGAACTACGGGGTGGAGTGGCACTGGGCCAGGGACTCAGAGGGACAGAGGCTGGCTATAGGGGTCGGCCCTGAAGGGGTATCCATCTGTCAGGAGGACTTCAGCCCCATCAACAGGTATATTCACTAAACTAACCTGACTTCACCCCCACCAACAGGTATATTCACTAAACTAACCTGACTTCACCCCCACCAACAGGTATATTCACTAAACTAACCTGACTTCACCCCCACCAACAGGTATATTCACTAAACTAACCTGACATCACCCCCACCAACAGGTATATTCACTAAACTAACCTGACATCACCCCCACCAACAGGTATATTCACCAAACTGACCTGACTTCACACCCACCAACAGGTATATTCACTAAACTAACCTGACTTCACCCCCACCAACAGGTATATTCACTAAACTGACCTGACTTCACCCCCACCAACAGGTATATTCACTAAACTGACCTGACTTCACCCCCACCAACAGGTATATTCACTAAACTAACCTGACTTCACCCCCACCAACAGGTATATTCACTAAACTAACCTGACTTCACCCCCACCAACAGGTATATTCACTAAACTAACCTGACTTCACCCCCACCAACAGGTGTATTCACTAAACTGACCTGACTTCACCCCATCCAACAGGTATATTCACTAAACTAACCTGACTTCACCCCCACCAACAGGTATATTCATTAAACTAACCTGACAGTGCTGTATGCAAAACATGTTATTCGTTGATGCACTGAAAAAAACTAAAAACTAAAGTTGAGGTCGGCTGCCTGTCGTTTTCTACTGTGCAGTTTTTGTATACAGATGTAGCAAAGTAGAAAATATAACACTGACCGGTTATACAAACTCAAGGCAGCATGCTTCTGTTAGCGTAGACACCGTTAATATGTGATTATGTAGTTCTATCTACAGGTCTAGACACACAAGGCAATGCTCTCCTGTTGGACATTTGATATGAAGTTATATAGAGCCTACAATGACTCTCTGTCCTCTGTTCTAGGATCATTTATCCCATCATCCAGATGGCCACCCAGTCAGGGAAGAATGTGTACATGACCATCACTAAGGACAGTGGTGAGGATGTGGTCCTGCTGTTTAAGATGACAAGCACCAGAGCTGCCAGCGGCCTGTACCGGGCCATCACAGAGACCCACGCCTTCTACAGGTCAGCAACCATGTAGCATGGTTTACATACTAACAGCATGCCTTCTACAGGTCAGCAACCATGTAGCATGGCTTACATACTAACAACATGCCTTCTACAGGTCGGCAACCATGTAGCATGGTTTACATACTAACAGCATGCCTTCTACAGGTCGGCAACCATGTAGAATGGTTTACATACCAACAACATGCCTTCTACAGGTCGGCAACCATGTAGCATGGTTTACATACTAACAACATGCCTTCTACAGGTCAGCAACCATGTAGCATGGTTTACATACTAACAGCATGCCTTCTACAGGTCGGCAACCATGTAGAATGGTTTACATACTAACAGCATGCCTTCTACAGGTCAGCAACCATGTAGCATGGTTTACATACTAACAGCATGCCTTCTACAGGTCAGCAACCATGTAGCATGGTTTACATACTAACAGCATGCCTTCTACAGGTCAGCAACCATGTAGCATGGTTTACATACTAACAACATGCCTTCTACAGGTCAGCAACCATGTAGCATGGTTTACATACTAACAACATGCCTTCTACAGGTCAGCAACCATGTAGCATGGTTTACATACTAACAGCATGCCTTCTACAGGTCAGCAACCATGTAGCATGGTTTACATACTAACAGCATGCCTTCTACAGGTCAGCAACCGTGTAGCATCGTTTACATACTAACAACATGCCTTCTACAGGTCAGCAACCATGTAGCATGGTTTACATACTAACAGCATGCCTTCTACAGGTCAGCAACCATGTAGCATGGTTTACATACTAACAGCATGCCTTCTACAGGTCAGCAACCATGTAGCATGGTTTACATACTAACAGCATGCCTTCTACAGGTCAGCAACCGTGTAGCATGGTTTACATACTAACAACATGCCTTCTACAGGTCAGCAACCGTGTAGCATGGTTTACATACTAACAACATGCCTTCTACAGGTCAGCAACCATGTAGCATGGTTTACATACTAACAACATGCCTTCTACAGGTCAGCAACCGTGTAGCATGGTTTACATACTAACAACATGCCTTCTACAGGTCAGCAACCATGTAGCATGGTTTACATACCAACAACATGCCTTCTACAGGTCAGCAACCATGTAGAATGGTTTACATACTAACAACATGCCTTCTACAGGTCAGCAACCATGTAGCATGGTTTACATACTAACAGCATGCCTTCTACAGGTCAGCAACCGTGTAGCATGGTTTACATACTAACAACATGCCTTCTACAGGTCAGCAACCATGTAGCATGGTTTACATACTAACATCATGCCTTCTACAGGTCGGCAACCATGTAGCATGGTTTACATACTAACAACATGCCTTCTACAGGTCAGCAACCATGTAGCATGGTTTACATACTAACAGCATGCCTTCTACAGGTCAGCAACCATGTAGCATGGCTTACATACTAACAGCATGCCTTCTATAGGTCAGCAACCATGTAGCATGGTTTACATACTAACCAGCATGCCTTCTACAGGTCAGCAACCATGTAGCATGGTTTACATACTAACAGCATGCCTTCTACAGGTCGGCAACCATGTAGCATGGCTTACATACTAACAGCATGCCTTCTACAGGTCGGCAACCATGTAGCATGGTTTACATACTAACAGCATGCCTTCTACAGGTCGGCAACCATGTAGCATGGTTTACATACTAACAGCATGCCTTCTACAGGTCGGCAACCATGTAGCATGGCTTACATACCAACAACATGCCTTCTACAGGTCAGCAACCATGTAGCATGGCTTACATACCAACAACATGCCTTCTACAGGTCAGCAACCATGTAGCATGGTTTACATACTAACAGCATGCTTTCTACAGGTCAGCAACCATGTAGCATGGTTTACATACTAACAGCATGCCTTCTACAGGTCAGCAACCATGTAGCATGGTTTACATACTAACAGCATGCTTTCTACAGGTCAGCAACCATGTAGAATGGTTTACATACTAACAGCATGCCTTCTACAGGTCGGCAACCATGTAGCATGGCTTACATACTAACAGCATGCCTTCTACAGGTCGGCAACCATGTAGCATGGTTTACATACTAACAGCATGCCTTCTACAGGTCGGCAACCATGTAGCATGGCTTACATACCAACAACATGCCTTCTACAGGTCAGCAACCATGTAGCATGGCTTACATACCAACAGCATGCCTTCTACAGGTCGGCAACCATGTAGCATGGCTTACATACCAACAACATGCCTTCTACAGGTCAGCAACCATGTAGCATGGTTTACATACTAACAGCATGCCTTCTACAGGTCGGCAACCATGTAGCATGGCTTACATACTAACAGCATGCCTTCTACAGGTCGGCAACCATGTAGCATGGCTTACATACTAACAGCATGCCTTCTACAGGTCGGCAACCATGTAGCATGGTTTACATACTAACAGCATGCCTTCTACAGGTCGGCAACCATGTAGCATGGTTTACATACTAACAGCATGCTTTCTACAGGTCAGCAACCATGTAGAATGGTTTACATACTAACAGCATGCCTTCTACAGGTCGGCAACCATGTAGCATGGCTTACATACTAACAGCATGCCTTCTACAGGTCGGCAACCATGTAGCATGGCTTACATACTAACAGCATGCCTTCTACAGGTCGGCAACCATGTAGAATGGTTTACATACTAACAGCATGCCTTCTACAGGTCAGCAACCAT
Organism: Salvelinus alpinus; assembly: GCF_045679555.1. Classification (NCBI taxonomy): domain Eukaryota; kingdom Metazoa; phylum Chordata; class Actinopteri; order Salmoniformes; family Salmonidae; genus Salvelinus; species Salvelinus alpinus. The sequence continues at coordinate 19,447,949 of NC_092089.1, forward strand.
GTAGCATGGCTTACATACTAACAGCATGCCTTCTACAGGTCGGCAACCATGTAGCATGGCTTACATACTAACAGCATGCCGTCTACAGGTCGGCAACCATGTAGCATGGTTTACATACTAACAGCATGCCTTCTACAGGTCAGCAACCATGTAGCATGGCTTACATACTAACAGCATGCCTTCTATAGGTCAGCAACCATGTAGCATGGTTTACATACTAACCAGCATGCCTTCTACAGGTCAGCAACCATGTAGCATGGTTTACATACTAACAGCATGCCTTCTACAGGTCGGCAACCATGTAGCATGGCTTACATACTAACAGCATGCCTTCTACAGGTCGGCAACCATGTAGCATGGTTTACATACTAACAGCATGCCTTCTACAGGTCGGCAACCATGTAGCATGGTTTACATACTAACAGCATGCCTTCTACAGGTCGGCAACCATGTAGCATGGCTTACATACCAACAACATGCCTTCTACAGGTCAGCAACCATGTAGCATGGCTTACATACCAACAACATGCCTTCTACAGGTCAGCAACCATGTAGCATGGTTTACATACTAACAGCATGCTTTCTACAGGTCAGCAACCATGTAGCATGGTTTACATACTAACAGCATGCCTTCTACAGGTCAGCAACCATGTAGCATGGTTTACATACTAACAGCATGCTTTCTACAGGTCAGCAACCATGTAGAATGGTTTACATACTAACAGCATGCCTTCTACAGGTCGGCAACCATGTAGCATGGCTTACATACTAACAGCATGCCTTCTACAGGTCGGCAACCATGTAGCATGGTTTACATACTAACAGCATGCCTTCTACAGGTCGGCAACCATGTAGCATGGCTTACATACCAACAACATGCCTTCTACAGGTCAGCAACCATGTAGCATGGCTTACATACCAACAGCATGCCTTCTACAGGTCGGCAACCATGTAGCATGGCTTACATACCAACAACATGCCTTCTACAGGTCAGCAACCATGTAGCATGGTTTACATACTAACAGCATGCCTTCTACAGGTCGGCAACCATGTAGCATGGCTTACATACTAACAGCATGCCTTCTACAGGTCGGCAACCATGTAGCATGGCTTACATACTAACAGCATGCCTTCTACAGGTCGGCAACCATGTAGCATGGTTTACATACTAACAGCATGCCTTCTACAGGTCGGCAACCATGTAGCATGGTTTACATACTAACAGCATGCCTTCTACAGGTCAGCAACCATGTAGAATGGTTTACATACTAACAGCATGCCTTCTACAGGTCGGCAACCATGTAGCATGGCTTACATACTAACAGCATGCCTTCTACAGGTCGGCAACCATGTAGCATGGCTTACATACTAACAGCATGCCTTCTACAGGTCGGCAACCATGTAGAATGGTTTACATACTAACAGCATGCCTTCTACAGGTCAGCAACCATGTAGCATGGCTTACATACTAACAGCATGCCTTCTACAGGTCGGCAACCATGTAGCATGGCTTACATACTAACAGCATGCCGTCTACAGGTCGGCAACCATGTAGCATGGTTTACATACTAACAGCATGCCTTCTACAGGTCGGCAACCATGTAGCATGGTTTACATACCAACAACATGCCTTCTACAGGTCAGCAACCATGTAGCATGGTTTACATACTAACAGCATGCCTTCTACAGGTCAGCAACCATGTAGAATGGTTTACATACCAACAGCATGCCTTCTACAGGTCAGCAACCACCAACCATGTAGCATAGTTTACATACTAACAGCATGCCTTCTACAGGTCAGCAACCACCAACCATGTAGCATAGTTTACATACTAACAGCATGCCTTCTATAGGTCAGCAACCACCAACCATGTAGCATAGTTTACATACTAACAGCATGCCTTCTATAGGTCAGCAACCACCAACCATGTAGCATGGCTTACATACTAACAGCATGCCTTCTACAGGTCAGCAACCACCAACCATGTAGCATGGTTTACATACTAACAGCATGCCTTCTATAGGTCAGCAACCACCAACCATGTAGCATGGCTTACATACTAACAGCATGCCTTCTACAGGTCAGCAACCACCAACCATGTAGCATGGCTTACACACCAACAACATGCTCACACAGGGTGACATTTTCCTCTTGTAAACACATCTCTGCTGTGAGCCAATGTACAGTAAGAAATGATAGTATGCAGCACAATATATGTTGTACATTTTCTGACGATTTCCATGAGTTTAGTTTAGTTTTAGTGTACATGTGGAGTCATTCCAGTTTCACAGTGTAATAACATTTTATAATATTGATTTGAGTGTTTTTGGTAAATAACTGTGATCTTACTGGTCCTTCAGGTGTGACACGGTGACGAATGACGTGATGATGCAGTACAGCCGTGACTTCAAGGGTCACCTGGCGTCTCTCTTCCTCAACGAGAACATCGACCTGGGCAAAAAGTATGTCTTCGACATCCGACGCACATCCAAGGAGGTCTACGACCACTGCCGCAGGACGCTCTACAACGCCGGCATGGGAGGGGACTGTGTGTCCGGCGAGCGGAGCCCGGCGCGGTCCCCTGGGGTGGGGGAAGGAGGCTGTGAGGGGTGCCAGAGGAGCCGGGTTCTGGAGGAGAAGCTGCAGCAGCTCCAGGATGCTCTGCTGTGTATGCTGTGCTGTGAAGAGGAGATGGACGCTGCCTTCTGCCCCTGTGGACACATGGTGTGCTGCCACAACTGTGCCGTCCAGCTAGAGGTAACCATAACGCCATGGTTTAAAATAAGTATATATACTCACTCACTCACTACCGGTCAAAAGTTTTGGAACACTTACTCATTCAAGGGTTTTTCTTTATTTTTACTATTTTCTACATTTCTACTTAAGAGTGAAACCATCAAAACTATGAAAAAACACATATGGAATCATGGAGTAACCAAAAAAGTATTAAACAAATCAAAATATTTTATATTTGAGATTCTTCAAATAGCCACCCTTTGCCTTGATGACAGCTTTGCACACTCTTGATATTCTTTCAACCAGCTTAACCTGGAATGCTTTTCCAACAGTCTTGAAGCAGTTCCCACACACGCTGAGCACTTGTAGGCTGCTTTCTTTCACTCTGCGGTCTGACTCGTCCCAAACTATCTCAATTTGTTTGAGGTCGTGTGATTGTGGAGGCCAGATCAACTGATGCAGCACTCCATCACTCTCCTTCTTGGTCAAATAGGCCTTACACAGCCTGGAGGTGTGTTGGGTCATTGTCCTGTTGAAAAACAAATGATAGTCCCACTAAGCGCAAACCAGATGGGAAGGCGTAACGCTGCAGAATGCTGTGGTAGCCATGCTGGTTAAGTGTGCCTTGAATTCTAAATACATCACCGACAGTGTCACCAGCAAAGCACCATCACACCACCTCCTCCATGCTTCACGGTGGGAACCACACATGCGGAGATCATCTGTTCACCTACTCTGCGTCTCACAAAGACACGGCGGTTGGAACCAAAAATCTCCAATTTGGACTCCAGACCAAAGGACAGATTTCCATCGGAAATCGATTGCTTGTCCATTGCTTGTGTTTCTTGGCCCAAGCAAGTTTTCTTCTTATTGGTGTCCTTTACTAATGGTTTCTTTGCAGCAATTCGACCACGAAGGCCTGATTCACACAGTCTCCTCTGAACAGTTGATGTTGAGATGTGTCTGTTACTTGAACTCTGTAGCATTTATTTGGGCTGCAATTTCTGAGGCTGGTAACTAATGAAGATATCCTCTGCAGCAGAGGTAACTCTGGGTCTTCCTTTCCTATGGCGGTCCTCATGAGAGCCAGTTTCATCATAGCGCTTGATGGTTTTTGCGACTGCACTTGAAGAAACTTTCAAAGTTATTAAAATGTTCCGTATTGTCTGACCTTCATGTCTTAACCTTTGTGTTGTCTTAAGGGTAGAAAATGACCCGCCACTATGTTTAACAGCAGAGAGAACCCCCTAAATGATATTTTTTCAACTTGAAATTTGATGACTTTTCCTAGAGTGACCTCAACATTAGAAAAAGTGAAACATCGCTTTTGTTCCTATTTCCATGAAAGCTGTACACCACCAGGGTACAAAGACTGTCTTAGGGTCATTTTTGACCCGGCAGTTATAAAATAATTTACACACCACGAAGACACACACACACACACACACACACACAATGAGACATTGAGATTCTGTGTGCTACTGATTGAAACTAAAGCTTTCTTGTGCATGTGCAGCATCTCCCCTCCACGACCCCTCCATGACCCCACAGATGACTCAAGTTCACAGACAAAATTAAAACAATTTCAGACAAAATTTTCAAAAATTTCTTGAAAGCATTGTTTACTAATGGGGAATGCAGTCAGAGGCTGTAAAGGTGCTGCACATGACAGCCCCCCCCAGTTCTCTCTTTGCTGAAGCCATGAGTGCACGTTTCAGTGACCAACAGGTCATGGATCAGATTTTTTCCAGGAGGAACAAGATAACAATGATTTAGAAGAGGAGGAGGTATCTGAAGAAGAAGATGGGGAAGAATACAACCCAGAGCACGATGTATCATCTTCAGATGAAGAAGAAATCCCCCAAGCTGAAAGAGACATTTTTGTCAAAGAACAGCAAAATAACATGGTCCTTGTCACCATATGACAACCAGGGCAGGATGGCAGCACAAAAGCACAAAGGATGACCCCAGGGCCCACAAGACATGCAGTTGCCCATGCCCAGGACATCGCCTTAACATTCTACATGTTCATCACACCAGCCATCGAACAAATCATCCTGGAGATGACAAATTTGGAGGATTTCCGAAAAATCTGGAGACAACTGGAAAAGGATGGGTGAGATTGACCTGCGTGCCTACATAGGGCTGCTGGTCTTAGCGGGTGTGTATAGGTCCCGAGGCGAGGCTACATATAGTCTCTGGGATGCAGAGAGTGGAAGGGCAATTTTGAAAATATTATTATATATTTTATTTCAAAAAAAAAAAAAAAATCGTGCCACGATGCCACTGAAAGTTTTTCACACTTTCTCAAGAATGCTACGATTTGATAACCGCGAGTCAAGACCTGCAAGACGTGTGCGAGGAAAATGGACTTGTAACCCCACACATTCAAAGAAGGGAGTGCCTCCCCCGCACAGCAGCCTTTGCAGTGCTTGTGGCAAGTTAAGGAGATGCCAATTCTACCCCCCAAAGAAGGAACAAATACTATGTGTTGCACCTGTGAGAAATACACCTGCAAAGTCCATGCACACACACTCTCATACTGTCCTACATGTGCTAATTAGAGTTGATTGATTTATGTTCTTCACCTTTTTGTTTTGTATCTATCTTATTTTATTCTGATTTATTGTTGTTTCTACACCTTGTGGGTGGGGGCAATGGTTAAAAAATGGGAGAAGACTAGTATTTTGTAGTTGAATTCCTCATTGTACAGCCCATAAGTATATATATATTTAAAAAAAACAGATATTCACAAAGTTTGTGATGAATGACAGGTTGTTTCTTCAAGCAAAACACATTTAGGGTTTAAAATTCAAATAAGCTGCTTTATTTGAGGGGTTTAGTGAAGGCGGGTCATTTTTTTACCCTTAGGACAAGGGGAGTATACAGAATGTTAAGACTACACAAGGGTTAATGTAATGATGGCCTGTCGTTTCTCTTTGCTTATTTGAGCTGTTCTTGCCATAATATGGACTTGGTCTTTTACCAAATAGGGCTATCTTCTGTATACCACAACACAACTGAGTGGCTCAAATGCATTATGAAGGAAAGAAATTCCACAAATTAACTTTTAAGAAGGCACACCTGTTAATTGAAATGCATTCCAGGTGACTACCTCATGAAGCTGGTTGAGAGAATACCAAGAGTGTGCAAAACTGTCATCAAGGCAAAGGGTGTATTTGAATAATTTTTTATATTTGAAGAATCTCAAATATAAAATATATTTTGATTTGTTTAACACTTTTTTGTTTTTGACTCCATATGTGTTATTTCATAGTTTTGATGGAGTCACTATTATTCTACAATGTAGAAAATAGTAAAAATAAAGAAAAACCCTTGAATGAGTAGGTGTTCTAAAACTTGACCGGTTGTGTGTGTGTACAGTATATAATTGTTGATGTATTTTGTAGTCTGTATTGATACAGTGAAGAAGTGATTGAAATGGAGGAGAATGACAGAATGGAATGTGACTCAGTTGGGGTTTGAACCGTAGCCTCCGTGGGTTTTATGTGTTCCAGGGGTGGCAGCACTAAACACTAGTCCCTGTTACACCATAACGCCGTGTTCTAGTATCTTCCACTGTGCTGAATGAACTTTGAAGCTCCAAGGTAAACTTTTAGAGAGGTCAGGGTGGTTGGCAGTTCATGAAAAGAGCTGGTACTGTTTTTCCCTTTTTTAAGCAAATGAAGTGAACTGTTTGGTGAGGAGGGGTATGGTAGACGGGAGGAATGTTTGCAGAATCGATAGTTACCCTTCTTCCCATAGTTTATTGGCCGTCCTGAACATTCTGTAGCCTGTAGGTCATAGGCTAAATGCCTGTAGGGCAGTACTGTCAGCTACTCTGTGGACACCGTTAATCCAAGATTATATAGACTAATTCATCCAGCTCTATAGGACTGTATCTTAACAATAGTCTGTTTTGATTCCGCACAAGTCAAATGTATACAGTGTTTTAATGTTAGATTAGCATATTATATTCTAATCAAATCTTTTGATCTCTTCCCTTCAGGTGTGCCCGGTGTGTCGGTCAGAGGTGGACCATGTCCAGCACATCTACCTGCCCACCTGTGCCAACCTGCTGTCCCTGGCAGTGAGCAGTGCTGCCCCCTTCAATATTCCCAGAGACCTGGCCACTCACCTCTGTTCCTCCAGAGAGTTCTACACCAGCACAGACAAGATCTGTCACACATAGATTTACTACCAGTTAGGGTTGTAAAATTTGGTTTAACATTCCCAGGTTTTCCTAAATGTTTTAGATGTCCTGTTTATTCCCTCCTACTTCCTATATATGACTGCATACAGTAGTATTACTGTAGTAGTATACCAGTGGTATTACTGTGGCAGTATTCATGGGTTGCACCTCCGTCACTTGGTCGTGTTGTTGCCATTGTTATCGATGTTCTAAAGACGCTGCAGCCATATTGATGCTCAAAAGTAAAACCGTGGCTATTGACTTTGTCGTCTAAATTACACTCAGGGCTTGGAGTACTATGACATTGCTGAAGGTAGGCACATATTTAGTAGGAAACAACTTTGCCATCATGTCGTCAAATTTACTTTAGACAGATAGCAATGTTGTCATTAGCTAGCAAGTGTCGTTCAAAATAGCTATCATTGCTAATGTTAGCTAGCTAAAATCTGGAGGTCTCTCCTCAGTCTTAGCTAGCTGGCTAACGTTATACTGCATCTAAAGTTAATCCGGCGACATCAAAATGATGAAAAAAGGTTTTCCTACTAATTATTTGCCGCCTTTAGAAATGTCATCGTGTTTTCAAGCCACAGTAACAAACTTTAGACCGACTCTTCATCAGCCCCCAATGAGGATGCATTGAGTAGAATGTTCAGTTGGGCATCAGTCCTAAAACTAACCTTCAAAACAATATTGTGAAGCAACGTGCAAACCATAAATACCAGTAACGTAAACTCACCCCATTCCGTACAAATGTGCGCAACCGCAACATTCAAACGAGGCTACAAAGAAAACTAATGGGACTGTAGCGACTGTGTTGACTTCAAAGTCGGGAGTGTGAACTAGGTTTCTATTCAAGCATTGATCGACATAGTAATGGTTCTATAGTATTGGAGAAAAGTTGAAAAATGGACCCTCCGTTACATCGTGACGTGTCATGTCGTAACGTACAGCACGTATAAAGCAACTATTTCTGTCTTACAATCTCTCTCCACCAGGTGTAGCACTTCTCTCGTTGTTTAAAAACAAGAAATGGACAGTGACGGGGGTAAGGGGGGATACCTAGTCATTTTTTGCGTCATCCTTGCATACGATCATCATTCTCAAAGCCGCTGTTTACTTCTAAGATCACTTTAGCACCGCCCTAAAAACCCAATTAAAATTCGACACAAACCTTCAAATAGGTATGTAATGACACATTATATAGCTCTTTATAGTGTTTTATTTACATTTTAGAGGCGATAAGGTGATAAGTTGGACAGATCGAGTGAAAAAAAGCAATTTTCCACACAACATCTCTCCTTCTCACTATCACGCATTAGTTTCGCTTCCCCACCCGCCATTTTTAAAAAGACATGACGGGGCTCATTGCCTGCTTGAATTATGCAGAAACGTGCAGCGTTTAGGTCATGTAATTGATTCTGTTGGAAAGGGGAGAAATTGTGCTCTACAATGGTATTGACATTACAGTTGATCTGGAAGTATTACGTTTTTGGGGCGCTAAAATAAGGGCAATTGTACGGACCACAGTGATGTACGAGTTTACGTGAGTTTACGTTAGTAGTGCTGTAGTAGTAGTATACCAGTAGTAGTGCAGTAGTAGTTGTATACCAGGGGTAGTGCTGTAGTAGTAGACCAGGGGTAGTGCTGTAGTAGTATACCAGGGGTAGTGCTGCAGTAGGACTATACCAGGGGTAGTATACCAGTAGTTGTATACCAGTAGTAGTGCTGTAGTAGTATACCAGGGGTAGTGCTGTAGTAGTTGTATACCAGGGGTAGTGCTCTAGTAGTATACCAGTAGTAGAGCTGCAGTAGTATACCAGGGGTAGTGCTGTAGTAGTATTCCAGGGGTAGTGCTGTAGTAGTTGTATACCAGGGGTAGTGCTCTAGTAGTATACCAGTAGTAGAGCTGCAGTAGTTGTATACCAGGGGTAGTATACCAGTAGTGTAGTAGTACTGCAGTATTGGTGTAGTAGTAGTAGTGTGCTACTGTATGAGGTGCTATATGACTGCATACAGTAGCATTCTGAACATTCATTTCTCTGGCAACAGCTCTGGTGGACGTTCCTGCAGTCAGCATGCCAATTGCACGCTCCCTCAACTTGAGACATCTGTGGCATTGTGTTGTGTGACAACTGCACATTTTAGAGCAATCTTTTATTGTCCCCAGCACAAGGTGCACCTGTGTAATGATTGTGCTGTTTAATCGGCTTCTTGATATGCCAGCTTCTTGATTATCTTGGCACAGGGGAAATGCTCACTAACAGGGATGTAAACAAATTTGTGCACAATTTGAGAGAAATAAGCTTTTTGTTCAATATATGTATACTTTACACTCCATTGTATTTTTATATCTTTATCTCTGCCATATACAAACAGTATATCAGCAAAATGTGATGTCTCTGACCATAGTGTTCAAATAGTCATTACATTAGACTAGAAGAGTGTACCAGACCAGTTAAATAGTCTTTATTTTATTTTTTATCAGGGCTCATAGGGCTGTAATGAAGTAGTGCACTATATAGGGTGTCAGTTGGGATGGATGTTCCCACTGTCTTCCACAGATGAGTTACTCAATTTATCTTCTGACCTGCAGCGAGTTAAAAAAATGTACCATACCAGGCCTGTTACCAGTCTACAGAAGTCACATTATTGCTTCTCATACCCCCCGGCATCCCACTGCTGGCTTGCTCTGAATCTAAGCATGGTTTGTCCCTGGATGCTGCTGGAAGTGGTGTTGGAGGGCCAGTAGGAGGCACCCTTTCCTCTGGTCTAAAAAAAATATCCCAATGACCCAGGACAGTGTTTGGGGACATTGCCCTGTTTAGCGTGCCGTCTTTCGGATGGGACGTTAAACAGGTGTCCTGACTCTCTGTGGTCACTAAAGATCCCATGGCACTTATTGTTAGAGTAGGGGTGTTAACTCCTGGTGTTCTGGCTAAATTCCCAATCTGGTCCTCATACCATCATGGCCACCAAATCATCCCCAGCTGCCAATTGGCTCATACATCCCCCTCTCCTCTCCCCGTAACTATTCCCCAGGTCGTTGCTGTAAATGAGAACATGTTCTCAGTCAACTTAACTGGTAAAATAAGGGTTAAATGAAATGGAGAAGAATTCTCTACCAAAGCTCTTCATTTCTTTTTAAATAGCTATTTACACTATGTTCCTGAACAATGGATTTCAATTTGTTGATCAAAGATTTCTTTAGTTAAGGTTCTGTTCTGTATTTAAAGCTATGTTTTAATGAGTTGAAATTAAACCAAGCTTTCATATTTATTTTCAAGTATTAATAAAATATTTTTTTTTGTACTTAATGTTTCATTTGTGAGCATTTTCTATCAGTTGTGGACTAGTCTCAAGATGTCATAGAGATCCTAATGGCGTTGCATTTGCACTGAGCAATGCTGTTACTGATAACCTAAAGACAGATATCTGAGTGACAACTTCCATCGATGATTAGGGGACACTGGGGGCAATTGTAAAAGTGTATTTTGCTCAGAGACCCCTTGAAGTAGGCCAGTTATGTTTTTATCATAAGGGAAAGAGGCGGATACCTAGTCAGTTGTACAACTGGATGCCTTCAACTGAAATGTGTCTTCTGCGTTTTAACCCTCTGAATCAGAGAGGTGCGGGGGGGGGGCTGCCTTAATCAACATCCACGTCTTCGGCGCCCGGGGGAACAGTGGGTTAACTGCCTTGCTCTGGCTGCTTGGCTCATGCTCATTTAACACTGCGTTACTTTTGTCCCCAACCCAGCAGCCATGACAATGTGCCTAGCAAGAGACTACAAGAGTGACATGTCAGTAACCATGTTTCTGTCACATGGTGGAAAAGTGATGGGTTCTTTTGGATCTGGGTTGAACAGGCTCAGTGAAGTTGAGACCATAAAAAAAAAGGCAAATTGCAAACATTTAATAGATATTTAATAGTCATGGTTCCATTAGGTTTAGAATGTACTGTTCCTCTTTCTAGTTACAGTGACTGTTCTCTGGCTCAGGAACACATCTGAAACCATTGCAAGTTATTCAAACCACAAACAAACCCGAAAACACAATAAGCAAAAAGGGGACACAGGAGGTAACGCAGCCCTGGGGGCCAGGTTTCTGATTTTCATTTATTTAAATCCAAAGTATACAGTGCCATTCATTGTCAGGATAGAATGTACAATGAACCTATAGATGATGGTAGTCTGGGTTATCTTCATCACCTGCTGTATAGACTTGAGGAAATAGATGGTGAAAGGGAAGGCTTATGGCCAGGTTTAGGATTTTCAACAATTTGATCCAATTTGATGATTTTGAAAGATAACCAATTCAATACTTTAAAATGGGAGAAATAAAAAAAATATTTGACAAATGTAAAAAAAAAAAAAAAATTTGGCTACACACAATGCAAACAGGTGAACAACTGCTCATTTGAATAATTTTTTATTGAATTCCTCAAAGTTAGGGTAGCCTATGGGATGCAGGGTGAAGATATGTGTTAAATACTAATTAATTGTAATATGTCTCATTGTTGAATACAGTCCACAGTTATTAGGACATTTCTTTGTGGGACTTTGGAACAGTTTGTACTCCAGCCTTTATCTCTTGAAAAGAAACTCTCTTTCCCCACCTAGTGGTATAGTTGGGTAATGAACCCTATTTCATTGTGCGATTCAGGTTCCATGCCCTTTTCTCAATATCTGAGAAGTTATTTTGATTATATAGTTGATGATCATGGTGACGATGATGAATAGAATGATACAATGAAGAGGATGACGATGATCATTTTATCCATAGGATAATAACACATAGAATTAATGCAAAGTAATGCACAGATTTTGGCCTTCAGTGACCGATATCTTTTTTTTTTGGGGGGGGGGGTTTCCCACCTTGTGAATGTTTTAGTGTATATACCTCACCCCATCCCCTCTGAAGATGTTGACTGACTCCAGCACTTCCTGGTTCTGTCAGCAGCTGTGCTGTTCTCTGCAGTGATAGGTCCATCTGACATGAATGTGTGTCAGATGGCCAGTGACAATACCACTACGACTAGTGCTGCAACTGCGGCTGCCTCCCTCTGCACTGCTCTCAATTATCTGTGTGAGAGAGAGAGAGAGAGGAGGGCAGGCCAAATAAAGCCATAGGTGCTTGTGCTGCTGGGAGAGGAGTGCCTGTTAGCATGCTATAAATACTTGATGCATCTGGAGGTTCAGGGTTGGCTACTGTCTGGGTCTCAGCAGACCAGATCACAGGCTCTATGTTGATCTAGTGATTTATAGAATTACTGATTTATTGGACTGGGACAGGGATTGGACCATCCCGGAGGTGACAGGCCATCATGCCCAGGATAGACGTGGATGTGAAGCTGGACTTTAAAGATGTCCTGTTCAGACCCAAGAGAAGCAGCCTGAAGAGCAGGTCAGAGGTAAGGAGAGGATGGGGTATTATAAACCAGCCTTTATAGCTGCTGTTGTAGATGTCTAATGAGTTTTGCCTCGTTAGCACAGAAACGTGAAAGGTGGATCCATGGTGGACTCCCAAGGGGGCCAAGAACATTAAGTCTTATGTACAATGGTCAAATCTGCGTTAAATCACAAATGACATACTAACTAGCCCAAGCCAGCTGTGTTGGGTTGGTCAGTTGTGGAGGGTCAGTGGTGAAAGCGATACCATAGGATTCCATCTAGAACTGGTGACGTAGAGGATATCTGTGTAGAACATACTCTATGGTTCCTTAGCCTGCTACAGCAGAACACAGTAACCTCCCCTGTGTGTGTGTGGAGGTCACCTTCCCATAGCAGGGCTGGAATGTGCGTGTGTGTGTGGAGGTCACCTTCCCATAAGCAGGGCTTGTATGTGCGTGTGTGTGCCTGTGCGTGCATGCTTGTGTGTGTGTGTGTTTGACTCTGCATGTTGGTCTTTGTGTGTGTGTGTGTGTGTGTGTGTGCAAACGTCAATGTGTGTGTGTCTATTTGTGCCTTCTCCCACTGCCTGCCTGGCACAGAGTTCACAATGTTCTGCCTGGCTAGCACCTGTCAACACCTATACCGCTATGTAATGACATGAGAGACATGACAAGAGACATGAAATGGCGTGATATGACACATGAAATGGCGTGATATGACACATGACACGGCGTGATATGATACATGACACACTGCGTTAAACGCTAACTAAATGGAATATGCCTCATTGTTGACAACAATCCACAGGCCGTTATTAGGACATTTGTGGCTGTTCCGCAGGCTTTTTTTCAGGTAAGATACCAAAAATAATAACTTATAGTTGAATGAACATATGAGACAAATAGAGCAAACCCATCTCTTTAAGTTGGCTGAATTTTTTCCCTCCGTTTTCTCATATTAGAGCTTTTGTTGGGCCTACTAACAAAGTTCAGGTAACACTTTGAAACTGAAACAAGGCTTTGGAAACAGTTACTGAATAATGATTGGTTGAAACAACTAGATTTGTGGGTGTTTCTATTTTATATATATATATTTTTACAGAACATGACATGAGAGAATCAGGCTTGCACCGTATTCCCATATGGCACTATATTCCCTATATAGTGCACTTCTTTTGACCAGGGCCTATAGGGGGACACTGAGGGTGCATCCCAAATGGCACCCTATTCCCTATATAATGCACCATAGGGCTCTCAAAGGTAGAGTACTACATAGGGAATAGGGTGCCATTTGGGACGTAGACAGAGACACTGTTAATCTGTTCTGTCCTACATCTGAAGTTCTATTTGCTTATTTTTTTATGATTAACCCAGACAGGCTGATTCAGGGTGAACCCAGACAGGCTGATTCAGGCTGATTCACGATGAACCCAGGCAGGCTGAGGTTCAGACTGATTCTGATTAACCCAGGCAGGCTGAGGCTCAGGGTGATTCATAATGAACCCATTCAGGCTGATTCAGGCTGATGTATGGTGAACCCAGGCAGGCTGATTCAGGCTGATGTATGGTGAACCCAGGCAGGCTGATGCTCAGGCTGATTCATGATGAACCCAGGCAGGCTGAGGCAGGCTGAGGAAACAATGAGACATCATCATCAGAGGATTGAGATCAAGGTTTTTTGTTTATGTGTCGTTTTACTGTAGTTGGCACAATATTATGCTTTTAGCATACGGCCATACACTCACTAGCAGCCATTGGTTCGTTGATTAGTCATTGAATTAGATTGAAGGATGGATAATAGGTTATCTGTTGCCACCATTGTCATACATGTTATCCCGGATGGAGAGACGTCTCGGGGAGAAATATGAACATGAATATGATGTACCTTTTGGTGTTTCGAAAGGCGTTCATGAATAAAATGTGTGATTTATTGGCTTGCATCCCAAATGGCACCCTCTGTTCCCTATGTAGTGCACATAGGGCTCTGGTCAGAAGTAGTGCACTATATAGGGAATAGGGTCCCATTTGGGATACACTATGATTATTTATTGTTACTGTGCTCCCCTCCTCACAGGTGGACCTACGGAGGACGTTCACGTTCCGTAATTCCAAGAAGAGTTACCATGGCACCCCCATCATCGCTGCCAACATGGACACCACGGGCACCTTTGAGATGGCACAGGTCCTCAGCAAGGTAAGCACTGTACCGTTTGGGATTGTGCATTCCAAATGGCACTCTACTCCCAAATGGCACCCTATTCCCAAATGGCACTCTACTCCCAAATGGCACTCTACTCCCAAATGGCACTCTACTCCCAAATGGCACTCTACTCCCAAATGGCACCTTATTCCCAAATGGCACCTTATTCCCAAATGGCACTCTACTCCCAAATGGCACTCTACTCCCAAATGGCACCTTATTCCCAAATGGCACTCTACTCCCAAATGGCACCCTATTCCCAAATGGCACTCTATTCCCAAACGGCACTCTACTCCCAAATGGCACTCTATTCCCAAATGGCACCTTATTCCCAAATGGCTCCTTATTCCCAAACGGCACCCTATTCCCAAATGACGGCACCCTATTCCCAAATGACGGCACCCTATTCCCAAATGGCACTCTATTCCCAAATGGCACTCTACTCCCAAATGGCACTCTACTCCCAAATGGCACCTTATTCCCAAATGGCACCTTATTCCCAAATGGCACTCTATTCCCAAATGGCACCTTATTCCCAAATGGCACCTTATTCCCAAACGGCACCCTATTCCCAAATGACGGCACCCTATTCCCAAATGACGGCACCCTATTCCCAAATGGCACTCTATTCCCAAATGGCACTCTACTCCCAAATGGCACTCTACTCCCAAATGGCACCTTATTCCCAAATGGCACCTTATTCCCAAATGGCACTCTATTCCCAAATGGCACCTTATTCCCAAATGGCACCTTATTCCCAAATGGCACTCTATTCCCAAATGGCACTCTATTCCCAAATGGCACTCTATTCCCAAATGGCACTCTATTCCCAAATGGCACTCTATTCCCAAATGGCACTCTATTCCCAAATGGCACTCTACTCCCAAATGGCACCTTATTCCCAAATGGCACTCTATTCCCAAATGCCACCCTATTCCCAAACGGCACCTTATTCCCAAATGGCACTCTATTCCCAAACGGCACTCTATTCCCAAATGGCACTCTACTCCCAAATGGCACCTTATTCCCAAATGGCACTCTATTCCCAAATGCCACCCTATTCCCAAATGGCACCTTATTCCCAAATGGCACTCTATTCCCAAATGGCACTCTATTCCCAAATGGCACTCTATTCCCAAATGGCACTCTACTCCCACATGGCACCTTATTCCCAAATGGCACTCTATTCCCAAATGCCACCCTACTCCCAAATGGCACCTTATTCCCAAATGGCACCTTATTCCCAAATGGCACTCTATTCCCAAATGGCACCTTATTCCCAAATGGCACCTTATTCCCAAACGGCACCCTATTCCCAAATGGCACTCTACTCCCAAATGGCACTCTACTCCCAAATGGCACCCTATTCCCAAACGGCACCCTATTCCCAAACGGCACCCTATTCCCAAACGGCACCCTATTCCCAAATGACGGCACCCTATTCCCAAATGGCACCCTATTCCCAAATGATGGCACCCTATTCCCAAATGGCACCCTATTCCCAAATGGCACTCTATTCCCAAATGGCACCCTATTCCCAAACAGCACCCTATTCCCAAACGGCACCCTATTCCCAAACAGCACCCTATTCCCACAGGGCTCTGGTCAATAGTCAAATCAAATTGATTTTCAAATAGTCTGGATAGCCATTTGATTAGCTGGTCAGGAGTTTCATGGCTTGGGCATAGAAGCAATTTAGGAGCCGCTTGGACCTAGACTTTGCGCTCCGGTACCGCTTGCCGTGCGGTAGCAGAGAGAACAGTCTATGAATAGAGTGGCTGGCAATTTTTAGGGCCTTCCTCTGACCACACCTGGTATAGAGATCCTGGATGGCAGGAATCTTGGCCCCAGTGATGTACTGGGCCGTTCGCACTACACTCTGTAGTGCCTTGCAGTCGGAGGCCAAGCTGTTGCCATACCAGGCAGTGATACAACCCATCAGGATGCTCTCGATGGTGCAGCTGTAAAACCTTTTGAGGATCTGAGGACCCATGCCAAATCTTTTCAGTCTCCTGAGGGGGAATACGTTTTTTTCATGCCCTCTTCACAACTGTCTTGGTGTGCTTGAGCCATGTTAGTTTGTTGGTGATGACGCCAAGGAACTTGAAGCTCTCAACCTGCTCCACTACAGCCCCGTCGATGAGAATGGGAGCGTGCTCAGTCCTCCTTTTCCTGTAGTCCACAATCATCTCCTTTGTCTTGGTCACGTTGAGGGAGAGGTTGTTGTCCTTGCACCACACGATCAGGTCTCTGACCTCCTCCCTATAGGCTGTCTCATCGTTGTTGGTGATCAGGCCTACCTCTGTTGTGTCATCAGCAAACTTAATAATGGTGTTGGAGTTGCCATATGAGACACACACCTGGTGTGGTCATTAGAAACACTGCTGGACACATGCCATGGTAAGGATCAGGGAGTTACTACTGACCACGTGATCAGACCTGGACACATGCCATGGTAAGGATCAGGGAGTTACTACTGACCACGTGATCAGACCTGGACACATGCCATGGTAAGGATCAGGGAGTTACTACTGACCACGTGATCAGACCTGGACACATGCCATGGTAAGGATCAGGGAGTTACTACTGACCACGTGATCAGACCTGGACACATGCCATGGTAAGGATCAGGGAGTTACTACTGACCACGTGATCAGACCTGGACACATGCCATGGTAAGGATCAGGGAGTTACTACTGACCACGTGATCAGACCTGGACACATGCCATGGTAAGGATCAGGGAGTTACTACTGACCACGTGATCAGACCTGGACACATGCCATGGTAAGGATCAGGGAGTTACTACTGACCACGTGATCAGACCTGGACACATGCCATGGTAAGGATCAGGGAGTTACTACTGACCACGTGATCAGACCTGGACACATGCCATGGTAAGGATCAGGGAGTTACTACTGACCACGTGATCAGACCTGGACACATGCCATGGTAAGGATCAGGGAGTTACTACTGACCACGTGATCAGACCAGGACACATGCCATGGTAAGGATCAGGGAGTTACTACTGACCACGTGATCAGACCTGGACACATGCCATGGTAAGGATCAGGGAGTTACTACTGACCACGTGATCAGACCAGGACACATGCCATGGTAAGGATCAGGGAGTTACTACTGACCACGTGATCAGACCTGGACACATGCCATGGTAAGGATCAGGGAGTTACTACTGACCACGTAATCAGACCTGGACACATGCCATGGTAAGGATCAGGGAGTTACTACTGACCACGTGATCAGACCAGGACACATGCCATGGTAAGGATCAGGGAGTTACTACTGACCACGTGATCAGACCAGGACACATGCCATGGTAAGGATCAGGGAGTTACTACTGACCACGTGATCAGACCAGGAAAAACTCCAGTGGTTCTGTTGTTTCTCTGTCAACAACAACAACAACAAGTCCAGTCATCCCCAGGTCTGCTTCAGTGAAGTCTTGACAACCTGATGACCTGTGAAAGGGTTGACAGGGTGATGACCTGTGAAAGGGTAGCCGGGGTGATGACCTGTGAAAGGGTTGCCAGGGTGATGACCTGTGAAAGGGTAGCCGGGGTGATGACCTGTGAAAGGGTAGCCGGGGTCATGACCTGTGAAAGGGTTGACAGGGTGATGACCTGTGAAAGGGTAGCCGGGGTGATGACCTGTGAAAGGGTTGCCAGGGTGATGACATGTGAAAGGTCAGTTGCCAGAGGACTAAGTAACGCTGTGAATTTCCATTCTTGTTTCTCTACATTCTCCTCTAGCAAACTCTCTTCACCGCCATGCAGAAGCACTACACTGTGGAGGAGTGGAAGGCTTTTGCAGCCAAGTTTCCAGAATGTTTGGAGGTTTGTAATAATCCTCGACAACAATGTTTGGAGGACAGCTAGAATTGTCTTCACGCAGCATTTTCATGACCCCATGCAACAGTGGTGTCCTCAGGGTTTGAATAATGTATTGAATTCAGGAGTTGTTATGGAAATAGTGGGTGGCCCATGGTAATGTTTCCAATGCTTATAAGGACTAGTGCTCTGATTTGTTATGGGAGTGCTTATAGTAGCACCCATAGAAGTATAATCGCTAGAACAGCCACCCCTTTACAAGTCAATGATGCCATAATGTGTGCGCACTGGTAGCCATTTTGAGTTTCCCCCATGAGTTTACCAGTCAAATTGCCGTGGTCAGAGGCTCCAGACCCGTTCTAAGGATTCTATTTCTACGGTAGCACCTCCATCCTTCCAACCCTGGTTGTTCTCTCACACTGCTGCCCCGTCCCCCTCAGCACGTAGCGGTCAGCTCAGGCAGCGGTCAAGCCGACCTGGAGAAGCTGTGCAGCGTCCTGGAGACCGTCTCTGACATCAGATTCATCTGTCTGGACGTGGCCAACGGCTACTCTGAACACTTTGTGGAGTTTGTCAAAACCGTCAGGGGGAGGTTTCCCCAACACACTATCATGGTGAGGCTTTTCCATCAAGTTAACACAGCTGAACAGCTTTTGAAGACTTCATTTGCTTATGTCGTTTTAATTACTGCAAATATGTGCAATGTGATGTGCCATGCAATGTTAAACTATCACCTGTTTGGTAGTTAGTTGGTTTGGTAGCTGTATAGGGATTCTAAATGCTATGACTATGTCTGCCTGTGTGTCTGCCTGTGTGTCTGCCTGTGTGTCTGCCTGTGTGTCTGTCTGTGTGTCTGTCTGTCTGTGTGTCTGTCTGTGTGTCTGTCTGTGTCTCTGTCTGTGTGTCTCTAACTGTGGTCAGGCTGGCAACGTGGTGACAGGAGAGATGGTGGAGGAGCTGATCCTGGCAGGAGCTGACATCATTAAAGTGGGTATTGGGCCAGGTGGGTCTGTTACTCTGGTACTCTGTTACTCTGTCTGTTACTCTGTATGTTACTCTGGTACTCTGTTACTCTGTCTGTTACTCTGTATGTTACTCTGTTACTCTGGTACTCCATCTGTTACTCTGTTACTCTGTCTGGTACTCCATCTGTTACTCTGTTACTCTGTCTGGTACTCCATCTGTTACTCTGTTACTCTGTCTGGTACTCCATCTGTTACTCTGTTACTCTGTCTGTTACTCTGTATGTTACTCTGTTACTCTGTCTGGTACTCCATCTGTTACTCTGTTACTCTGTCTGGTACTCCATCTGTTACTCTGTTACTCTGTCTGGTACTCCATCTGTTACTCTGTTACTCTGTCTGGTACTCCATCTGTTACTCTGTTACTCTGTCTGGTACTCCATCTGTTACTCTGTTACTCTGTCTGGTACTCCATCTGTTACTCTGTTACTCTGTCTGGTACTCCATCTGTTACTCTGTTACTCTGTCTGGTACTCCATCTGTTACTCTGTTACTCTGTCTGGTACTCCATCTGTTACTCTGTATGTTACTCTGTTACTCTGGTACTCTGTATGTTACTCTGTTACTCTGTTACTCTGTCTGGTACTCTGTATGTTACTCTGTTACTCTGGTACTCCATCTGTTACTCTGTTACTCTGTCTGTTACTCTGTATGTTACTCTGTTACTCTGTCTGGTACTCCATCTGTTACTCTGTTACTCTGTCTGGTACTCCATCTGTTACTCTGTTACTCTGTTACTCTGTCTGGTACTCTGTATGTTACTCTGTTACTCTGGTACTCCATCTGTTACTCTGTTACTCTGTCTGTTACTCTGTATGTTACTCTGTTACTCTGTCTGGTACTCCATCTGTTACTCTGTTACTCTGTCTGGTACTACATATGTTACTCTGTTACTCTGTTACTCTGTCTGGTACTCTGTCTGTTACTCTGTTACTCTGTATGTTACTCCGGCTGTTACTCTGTTACTCTGTCTGTTACTCTGTCTGTTACTCTGTATGTTACTCCGGCTGTTACTCTGTTACTCTGTCTGTTACTCTGTCTGTTACTCTGGCTGTTGCTCTGTTACTCTGGCTGTTACTCTGTTACCATGTCTGTTACTCTGTCTGTTACTATGTTACTCTGTCTGTTGCTATGTTACTCTATCACTCTGTCTGTTACTCTCTAGTACTCTGTCTGTTACTCTCTGGTACTCTCTCTATTACTCTGTCTGGTACTCTCTATTACTCTGTCCGTTACTCTCTGTTACTCTGTCTGTTACTCTCTGGTACTCTGTCTGTTACTCTCTGGTACTCTGTCTGTTACTCTCTGGTACTCTGTCTGTTACTCTCTGGCACTCTGGCTGTTACTCTCTGTTACTCTGTCTGTTACTCTCTGGTACTCTGGCTGTTACTCTCTGGCACTCTGGCTGTTACTCTCTGTTACTCTGTCTGTTACTCTCTGGTACTCTGTCTGTTACTCTCTGGTACTCTGTCTGTTACTCTCTGGTACTCTGTCTGTTACTCTATTACTCTGTCCGTTACTCTCTGGTACTCTGTCTGTTACTCTCTGGTACTCTGTCTGTTACTCTCTGGTACTCTGTCTGTTACTCTCTGGTACTCTGTCTGTTACTCTCTGGCACTCTGGCTGTTACTCTCTGTTACTCTGTCTGTTACTCTCTGGTACTCTGTCTGTTACTCTGCTACTCTGTCTGTTACTCTGTTACTCTGTCTGTTACTCTGTTACTCTGTCTGTTACTCTGTTTGTTACTCTCTGGTACTCTGTTTGTTACTCTGGTACTCTGTCTGTTACTCTCTGGTACTCTGTCTGTTACTCTCTGGTACTCTGTCTGTTACTCTGGTACTCTGTCTGTTACTCTGGTACTCTGTCTGTTACTCTCTGGTACTCTGTCTGTTACTCTGTTACTCTGTCTGTTACTCTGGTACTCTGTCTGTTACTCTGGTACTCTGTCTGTTACTCTGTCTGTTGCTCTGTTACTCTGTCGGTTACTCTGCTACTATGTCAGTTACACCGTCTGTTACTCCATCGGTTACTCTGTCTGTTACTATGTCTGTTGCTCTGTCTGTTACCCTGTTACTCTATGTTACTCTGTTACTCTGTCTGTTACTATGTCGGTTGCTCTGTCTGTTACCCTGTTACTCTATGTTACTCTGTTACTTTGTCTGTTACTTTGTCTGTTACTCTATGTTACTATGTTACTCTGTCTGTTACTCTAGCACCCTCTTCCCTACATAGTGCACTATAAGTAGAGCACTATATGGAGTCATGAGTTCACCAGGGCTCCCTTCAAGAGAGAAACATACTTCAGCTGAGTGCATTCAGCTCCTGACAAACTGCCACGTCATGATTCCCCTCTAGGTTCTGTGTGTACGACGCGTATTAAGACGGGAGTGGGATACCCCCAGCTCAGTGCTGTCATCGAGTGTGCAGACTCCGCCCACGGCCTGAAGGGTCACATCATCTCAGTGAGTGACCTCTGACCTCAAGAACCTTCTGACATTCTGACCTCTTGGGTCATATTCAGGAGGGTGCAACGCACCTGCACAATACATGTATCTACACAACATTTCTATCTGAACGAACCCAGGGGTTAAAGGTGCTGGAGCTCGGGTTACGCCTGGCTTTCCCTTTGAGAGATTAAACCACTGAACGTTCCACAATGTTTGCTCAATATGTTTTGTTTTATCTCACCAGGATGGCGGCTGCAGCTGTCCTGGCGATGTGGCTAAGGCATTTGGTGAGTCCTGGTTTGATAAATCATACTATCATAGTGACATTGTGTGTGTCCTATTCTCTATAGGGCCTGGTCATAGTAGTGCACTATATTGGTAATAGGATGCATTTGGAACGCATGCATTGTGTTGTGTCACTCAAAGATACTGCCTTGCCCGCCCCTCTCTCAACAGGGTTGTGTGTGTGTGTGTGATTCTAGGCGCTGGAGCTGATTTTGTGATGCTGGGGGGTATGCTGGCTGGCCACGACCAGTGTGCCGGGGAGGTCATTGAGAAGAATGGCAGAAAGGTCAAGCTGTTCTATGGGATGAGCTCTGACACGGCCATGAAGAAACATGTCGGGGGAGTGGCAGAGTACAGGTCAAATAATACTCATTTGTTGGGTGCTTATATCTGTCCTGTTTTACACATGTGAATTGGAATTTTTTATTTTTGGGGGGGGCATATCCCACTCTCCCTGAGACGCCATCGGAGAGTGAGGTCACAGCCAGGGCCCTGGAGAAATTAGTGTTAAGGGCCTTGCTCAAGGGCCCTTCAGCAGATTGTTTTCACCTTGCCGGGGGGGCGGGGCTTCAAAGTAGCAACCTTACGGTTAATGGCCCAATGATCTAACTGCTAGGCCAGTGGTTCCCAGCCTTCTTCGGTTACTGTGCCACCAACTGAATTTAGCTCTGCCTGGAGTACCCCTGAAGTACCTCCTCGTGCATTTTACCAGGAGGCCTATGGTCTCATGAGTCTTCTCTAGTACCCCCGGGGGTCCTTGTACCCCTGGTTGGGAACCCCTGCCCTAGACTACCTTCCGCCCACACTATATAAATACAGTATCCTTTCAGTTTTTATAGCTAACTAACTTACAAGCAAGAACACACATTTTCTTCACAAAATGTTAATTTAGTAGTTATCTCTAGTCTATTTAGTACAAAACTGTTGATGATGTCGAAGACTAAGAAATCAATGTGCCTGATCAACCCAATGGAAAGACCATAGATTTATTGACACGTTTTCCCCTCTTCCTCAATCCCTCCATACCCCTCTCCTCCTCCTCCTGCAGAGCGTCAGAGGGCAGGACGGTGGAGGTACCGTACAGGGGGGATGTAGAGGCCACCATCAGGGACATTCTGGGTGGTCTGCGCTCCACCTGCACCTACGTAGGAGCTGCCAAACTGAAGGAGCTCAGTCGCAGGACCACCTTTATCAGAGTCACACAGCAGGCCAGCCACATGTTCACATAGTAGTAAATAGACGGAGGGACGGACAGACAGACATGATCTTTCTTGTGGCTGTTTAGAACTTCACATCCTAATGCCTGATTTCAATTGTGCTGATTTCATTTAAAATGTAAAAGTGTGAATCTACAACAATATTTATGTAAATGCATCAGTTACTTTCCCTGTACACAGTAGACAGAAAGAGGAGAAACAGAGAGAAATACCAACCTGGACTCAGGGGTAAACGTAACATAGTAAACTTATATCCGTGACACTCCAATTAGTATGATATGTAACGCTTGGCATGGTATTCATTTGTGGGTGTCCATCTTCCATTTCGTCGGATATGTTACGAATTATAATTCGTACAATATGTTACGAATTTGCAAAACGTATGATATGTTATGAATTCTAATTTGTTGAGGCTAAGGTTATCGAGGTGTCTAGGTGGCTAACGCTAATGTTAGCTAGGTGGCTAATGTTAGCCAGGTTAGGGGTTAAGGTTAGGAGTTAGGTTAAGGTTAGGGTTAGGGGATGTAGTTGCAAAAAATTAGTTGCAAAAAATTGTTAAGTAGTTTCAAAGTTGCTAATTCGCTAAAATGATCAAATTGTCTGTGATGTTATTCAAACACACAGCCTTTGGGTTGCTTGATGTTCATGTTTTACACCTACCCATCCACCCTGTCCAACCACCCTACTTTTGTTTTTTGTCTTAAGTAACCTTCTGTCTTATGTAACCATACCAAATGTAACATATCATACTAAATTGAGTGTTTCAGAATTTGTATTTACATTTACTATGTTACGTGTAGTCTGAGACCAGGCTGGAAAAACAGAGTGCTAGAGTATGTTACGTGTAGTCTATGAGACCAGGCTGGAAAAAACTGAGTGCTAGAGTATGTTACGTGTAGTCTATGAGACCAGGCTGGAAAAAAACAGAGCACTAGAGTATGTTACGTGTAGTCTATGAGACCATGATGGAAAAAACAGAGCACTAGAGTATGTTACGTGTAGTCTATGAGACCAGGCTGGAAAAACAGAGCACTAGAGTATGTTACGTGTAGTCTATGAGACCAGGCTGGAAAAACAGAGCACTAGAGTATGTTACGTGTAGTCTATGAGACCAGGCTGGAAAAAACAGAGTGCTAGATTATGTTACGTGTAGTCTATGAGAGCAGGCTGGAATAACAGAGCACTAGAGTAAGCAGGTGCTCTGTTGCTCCTCTTGAAAGATGGATGAAAGACAGTCGAGCCAGTTGAAAGACAGGATTTCAGTTGACTCTGTTATTTATTATTCTGATAAATACAGAGACAATACATTTGTTCATGTTCTTTTGTGTTTCTTTAAAGAAATTTGTTCAAATCTAAATTAAATGTTTAAAAAAATTACAACTGAAATATTTTGTCCATAAACCTGCAAAAACTCTCCTAAGAAAGAGACCATAGATCATACAGAACATATTGGAGTATATCCTACAAATTAAACCGTAATACCACAGTTAGAAAAGCAACTTTGAAGTCTTCTATTCCTCTTGTTTCCTGTTTCCTGTTGTACATAAATGTATCTTACATATGAGGTACACAGAAAAGTTATTTCACAACCTTTTTTTGGGGTTGCGGACCAATGCATGAACATTTTTTAAATTACAGATTGTACAATAATAACAATGATCCTATTTTGTATAATATCTACAACAATGTTTATATTTTAGCACATACATATCTCAGGGGAAAACAGTCAATGGGCGGCGTCTGTTTCTCTGCCAGTTCACCTGATTATTGGCAAGATGCAAACAACAGTCTAATAATCTCTATTCATTCTATTCTCTGTCTCCCTCTCCCCCTCCTCTCTCTCCCTCCTCTCTCTCTCAATGAATTTGAAAATATCCAATTGCTTTCTTTGATGATAAACAGTTTTATGATAATCACACACACACACACACACACACACACACACACACACACACACACACACACACACACACACACACACACACACACACACACACACACACACACACACACACACACACACACACACACACACACACACACACACACACAATTCCTGAGTTCTGTAAACTACTTTATTTTGGCTATAAGACATTTTTTAAATAATATAATTTTAAATTGAAAGAAAAGAGAGAGACACCTGTGTGAATTCAGTCTAAAGTAAGTTGGGTACACATGAGTGGGTAGTGAGGCCAGGTAGTTACAGAATGTAGAGAAATGTCCACATGCATGTGCACAGGTTCATCCACTGCTGAACCAATGGCACTGGTCCACTGCTGAACCAATGGCACTGGTCCACTGCTGAACCAATGGCACTGGTCCACTGTTGAACCAATGGCACTGGTCCACTGCTGAACCAATGGCACTGGTCCACTGCTGAACCAATGGCACTGGTCCACTGCTGAACCAATGGCACTGGTCCACTGCTGAACCAATGGCACTGGTCCACTGCTGAACCAATGGCACTGGTCCACTGTTGAACCAATGGCACTGGTCCACTGCTGAACCAATGGCACTGGTCCACTGCTGAACCAATGGCACTGGTCCACAATCACTGATGATCTTGACTCTAGCTTCTTCACTTGATAGTACCATGATTACTCTGATTTGCCTGAATTAAAAGTATGAAAATATACATTTTAATGATTCATGTCACGTGAAGATACAATGTATTCTCAGGTGACATATTGCAAGTTGAAGTCTGAGTTTTACATGGGATGTCATTCATACAAATAACTGATGAAAGTGAATCAGAGACATTTTAGAGGGTCATTGGGCTGTAATGATTTAACATGGAAAAACACAAACCTATAATTCAGGTGTTGCACATACAACACATACAACACAATTACAACTAAGTTAATTGGACAGGTTCACTATACCTGTAGTTCAATGTCAGTGGCTCTCCCTCCACCACCTAAAACATTGTATAACGTCCAGAAGAACCACTGTAAAACGTTGTATAACATCCAGAAGAACCACTGTAAAATGTTGTATAACGTCCAGAAGAACCACTGTAAAATGTTGTATAACGTCCAGAAGAACCACTGTAAAACGTTGTATAACATCCAGAAGAACCACTGTAAAACGTTGTATAACGTCCAGAAGAACCACTGTAAAACGTTGTATAACGTCCAGAAGAACCACTGTAAAACGTTGTATAACATCCAGAAGAACCACTGTAAAACGTTGTATAACGTCCAGAAGAACCACTGTAAAACGTTGTATAACATCCAGAAGAACCACAGAAAGCCCCCGATAAAAGGTGAAGTAGAACTCACTGCAGGAGAAGCCATCAGGTAACTTACAACAGCATGAAACTATCAGGTAACTTACTACAATATGAAGCTATCAGGTAACTTGCATGAAGCTATCAGGTAACTTACAACAGTAAATCGAAAACAAGGGAATGTAGACATTAAATCACAAAGTATGCGTCCCAAACGGCACCCTCTTCGCTTTATAGTGCACTACATCTGACCAGAGCCCAAAGTTAGTGCACTATATAGGAAAAAGGGTGCCATTTGGGACACAGCCTGTCTATCAAAGATACTACCAACCCTGTCCTGTAGACATTGGTTGATGTTCAAATCAATATCATTACTCTTTGAATTCACTTTCTGGAATATGGCCTATAACAAAATCAGACGCACCCACATTTCTGTAAACCAAAATGATTGCATCATACAGTGTCTACGGAAAGTGTTCAGACCCCTTGACTTTTTCCAAATTTTCAATCAATCTACACACAACACGCCATAATGACAAAACAAAACTGTTTTTTTGTTTTTTTTTGCTAATTTATAAAAATAAAAACAGAAATATCACATTTACATAAGTATTCAGACCCTTTACTCAGTACTTTTTTGAAGCACCTTTGGCAGCGATTACCGCATCAAGTCTTCTTGGGTATGACGCTACAAGCTTGGCACACCTGTATTTGTGGAGTTTCTCCCATTCTTCTCTGCAGATCGTCTCAAGCTCTGTCAGGTTGGATGGTGTGCGTTGCTGCACAGCTATTTACAGGTCTCTCCAGAGATGTTCGATCGGGTTCAAGTCCAGGCTCTGGCTGGGCCACTCAAGGACATTCAGAGACTTGTCCCGAAGCCACTCCTGCATTGTCTATGCTGTGTGCTTAGGGTTGTTGTCCTGTTGGAAGGTGAACCTTCGCCCCAGTCTAAGGTCCTGAGCACTCTGGAGCAGGGTTTCATCAAAGATCTCCCTGTACTTTGCTCCGTTCATCTTTCCCTCGATCCTGACTTGCCTCCCAGTCCCTGCTGCTGAAAAACATCCCCACAGCATGATGCTGCCACCACCATGCTTCCCCGTAGGGATGGTACCAAGTTTCCTCCAGACGTGACATTTGGCATTCAGGCCAACAAGTTTAATCTTGGTTTCATCATGTTTCTCATGGTCAGAGTCCTTTAGGTGCCTTTTGGCAAACTCCAAGCGGGCTGTCATGTGCCTTTTACTGAGGAGTGGCTTACGTCTGGCCAGTCTACCATAAAGGCCTGATTGGTGGAGTGCTGCAGAGATGGATGTCCTTCTGGAAGGTTCTTCCATCTCCACAGAGGAACTCTGGAGCTCTGTCAGGGTGACCATCGGGTTTTTTATTTATTTCACCTTTATTTAACCAGGTAGGCTAGTTGAGAACAAGTTCTCATTTACAACTGCTTCCTGGCCAAGAATAAAGCAAAGCAGTTCGACACATACAACAGCACAGAGTTACACATAGAATAAACAAACATACAGTCAATAATACAGTAGAAAAAATCTATATACAGTGTGTGCAAATGAGGTAAGATAAGGGAGGTAAGGCAATAAATAGGCCATGGTGGCGAAGTAATTACAATATACCAGTTAAACACTGGAATGATTGATGTGCAGAAGATGAATGTGCAAGTAGAGATACTGGGGTGCAATGGAGCAAGATAAATAAATAAATACAGTATGGGGATGAGGTAGTTGGATGGACTATATTACTGATGGGCTATGTACAGGTGAAGTGATCTGTGAGCTGCTCTGACAGCTGGTGCTTAAAGCTAATGAGGGAGATATGAGTCTCCAGCTTCAGTGATTTTTGCAGTTCATTCCAGTCATTGGCAGCAGAAAACTGGAACGAAAGGCGGCCAAAGGAGGAATTTGCTTTGGGGGTGACTAGTGAGATATACCTGCTGGGGCGCGTGCTATGGG
>NC_092089.1:19476575-19684955 GCF_045679555.1 Salvelinus alpinus
CTCCACCTGCACCTACGTAGGAGCTGCCAAACTGAAGGAGCTCAGTCGCAGGACCACCTTTATCAGAGTCACACAGCAGGCCAGCCACATGTTCACATAGTAGTAAATAGACG
The DNA here is from genome assembly GCF_045679555.1 of Salvelinus alpinus. Lineage (NCBI taxonomy): Eukaryota > Metazoa > Chordata > Actinopteri > Salmoniformes > Salmonidae > Salvelinus > Salvelinus alpinus. The sequence continues at coordinate 19,476,689 of NC_092089.1, forward strand.
GAGGGACGGACAGACAGACATGATCTTTCTTGTGGCTGTTTAGAACTTCACATCCTAATGCCTGATTTCAATTGTGCTGATTTCATTTAAAATGTAAAAGTGTGAATCTGCAACAATATTTATGTAAATGCATCAGTTACTTTCCCTGTACACAGTAAACAGAAAGAGGAGAAACAGAGAGAAATACCAACCTGGACTCAGGGGTAGACGTAACATAGTAAACTTATATCCGTGACACTCCAATTAGTATGATATGTAACGCTTGGCATGGTATTCATTTGTGGGTGTCCATCTTCCATTTCGTCGGATATGTTACGAATTATAATTCGTACAATATGTTACGAATTTGCAAAACGTATGATATGTTATGAATTCTAATTTGTTGAGGCTAAGGTTATCGAGGTGTCTAGGTGGCTAACGCTAATGTTAGCTAGGTGGCTAATGTTAGCCAGGTTAGGGGTTAAGGTTAGGAGTTAGGTTAAGGTTAGGGTTAGGGGATGTAGTTGCAAAAAATTAGTTGCAAAAAATTGTTAAGTAGTTTCAAAGTTGCTAATTCGCTAAAATGATCAAATTGTCTGTGATGTTATTCAAACACACAGCCTTTGGGTTGCTTGATGTTCATGTTTTACACCTACCCATCCACCCTGTCCAACCACCCTACTTTTGTTTTTTGTCTTAAGTAACCTTCTGTCTTATGTAACCATACCAAATGTAACATATCATACTAAATTGAGTGTTTCAGAATTTGTATTTACATTTACTATGTTACGTGTAGTCTGAGACCAGGCTGGAAAAACAGAGTGCTAGAGTATGTTACGTGTAGTCTATGAGACCAGGCTGGGAAAAACTGAGTGCTAGAGTATGTTACGTGTAGTCTATGAGACCAGGCTGGAAAAAACAGAGCACTAGAGTATGTTACGTGTAGTCTATGAGACCATGATGGAAAAAACAGAGCACTAGAGTATGTTACGTGTAGTCTATGAGACCAGGCTGGAAAAACAGAGCACTAGAGTATGTTACGTGTAGTCTATGAGACCAGGCTGGAAAAACAGAGCACTAGAGTATGTTACGTGTAGTCTATGAGACCAGGCTGGAAAAAACAGAGTGCTAGATTATGTTACGTGTAGTCTATGAGAGCAGGCTGGAATAACAGAGCACTAGAGTAAGCAGGTGCTCTGTTGCTCCTCTTGAAAGATGGATGAAAGACAGTCGAGCCACTTGAAAGACAGGATTTCAGTTGACTCTGTTATTTATTATTCTGATAAATACAGAGACAATACATTTGTTCATGTTCTTTTGTGTTTCTTTAAAGAAATTTGTTCAAATCTAAATTAAATGTTTAAAAAAATTACAACTGAAATATTTTGTCCATAAACCTGCAAAAACTCTCCTAAGAAAGAGACCATAGATCATACAGAACATATTGGAGTATATCCTACAAATTAAACCGTAATACCACAGTTAGAAAAGCAACTTTGAAGTCTTCTATTCCTCTTGTTTCCTGTTTCCTGTTGTACATAAATGTATCTTACATATGAGGTACACAGAAAAGTTATTTCACAACCTTTTTTTGGGGTTGCGGACCAATGCATGAACATTTTTTAAATTACAGATTGTACAATAATAACAATGATCCTATTTTGTATAATATCTACAACAATGTTTATATTTTAGCACATACATATCTCAGGGGAAAACAGTCAATGGGCGGGTCTGTTTCTCTGCCAGTTCACCTGATTATTGGCAAGATGCAAACAACAGTCTAATAATCTCTATTCATTCTATTCTCTGTCTCCTCTCTCCCCCTCCTCTCTCTCCCTCCTCTCTCTCTCAATGAATTTGAAAATATCCAATTGCTTTCTTTGATGATAAACAGTTTTATGATAATCACACACACACACACACACACACACACACACACACACACACACACACACACACACACACACACACACACACACACACACACACACAATTCCTGAGTTCTGTAAACTACTTTATTTTGGCTATAAGACATTTTTTAAATAATATAATTTTAAATTGAAAGAAAAGAGAGAGACACCTGTGTGAATTCAGTCTAAAGTAAGTTGGGTACACATGAGTGGGTAGTGAGGCCAGGTAGTTACAGAATGTAGAGAAATGTCCACATGCATGTGCACAGGTTCATCCACTGCTGAACCAATGGCACTGGTCCACTGCTGAACCAATGGCACTGGTCCACTGCTGAACCAATGGCACTGGTCCACTGTTGAACCAATGGCACTGGTCCACTGCTGAACCAATGGCACTGGTCCACTGTTGAACCAATGGCACTGGTCCACTGTTGAACCAATGGCACTGGTCCACTGCTGAACCAATGGCACTGGTCCACTGCTGAACCAATGGCACTGGTCCACTGCTGAACCAATGGCACTGGTCCACTGCTGAACCAATGGCACTGGTCCACTGCTGAACCAATGGCACTGGTCCACTGCTGAACCAATGGCACTGGTCCACTGCTGAACCAATGGCACTGGTCCACTGTTGAACCAATGGCACTGGTCCACTGTTGAACCAATGGCACTGGTCCACTGCTGAACCAATGGCACTGGTCCACTGCTGAACCAATGGCACTGGTCCACTGCTGAACCAATGGCACTGGTCCACAATCACTGATGATCTTGACTCTAGCTTCTTCACTTGATAGTACCATGATTACTCTGATTTGCCTGAATTAAAAGTATGAAAATATACATTTTAATGATTCATGTCACGTGAAGATACAATGTATTCTCAGGTGACATATTGCAAGTTGAAGTCTGAGTTTTACATGGGATGTCATTCATACAAATAACTGATGAAAGTGAATCAGAGACATTTTAGAGGGTCATTGGGCTGTAATGATTTAACATGGAAAAACACAAACCTATAATTCAGGTGTTGCACATACAACACATACAACACAATTACAACTAAGTTAATTGGACAGGTTCACTATACCTGTAGTTCAATGTCAGTGGCTCTCCCTCCACCACCTAAAACATTGTATAACGTCCAGAAGAACCACTGTAAAACGTTGTATAACATCCAGAAGAACCACTGTAAAACGTTGTATAACATCCAGAAGAACCACTGTAAAATGTTGTATAACGTCCAGAAGAACCACTGTAAAACGTTGTATAACATCCAGAAGAACCACTGTAAAACGTTGTATAACGTCCAGAAGAACCACTGTAAAACGTTGTATAACGTCCAGAAGAACCACTGTAAAACGTTGTATAACATCCAGAAGAACCACTGTAAAACGTTGTATAACGTCCAGAAGAACCACTGTAAAACGTTGTATAACATCCAGAAGAACCACAGAAAGCCCCCGATAAAAGGTGAAGTAGAACTCACTGCAGGAGAAGCCATCAGGTAACTTACAACAGCATGAAGCCATCAGGTAACTTACAACAGCATGAAACTATCAGGTAACTTACTACAATATGAAGCTATCAGGTAACTTGCATGAAGCTATCAGGTAACTTACAACAGTAAATCGAAAACAAGGGAATGTAGACATTAAATCACAAAGTATGCGTCCCAAACGGCACCCTCTTCGCTTTATAGTGCACTACATCTGACCAGAGCCCAAAGTTAGTGCACTATATAGGAAAAAGGGTGCCATTTGGGACACAGCCTGTCTATCAAAGATACTACCAACCCTGTCCTGTAGACATTGGTTGATGTTCAAATCAATATCATTACTCTTTGAATTCACTTTCTGGAATATGGCCTATAACAAAATCAGACGCACCCACATTTCTGTAAACCAAAATGATTGCATCATACAGTGTCTACGGAAAGTGTTCAGACCCCTTGACTTTTTCCAAATTTTCAATCAATCTACACACAACACGCCATAATGACAAAACAAAACTGTTTTTTTGTTTTTTTTTGCTAATTTATAAAAATAAAAACAGAAATATCACATTTACATAAGTATTCAGACCCTTTACTCAGTACTTTTTTGAAGCACCTTTGGCAGCGATTACCGCATCAAGTCTTCTTGGGTATGACGCTACAAGCTTGGCACACCTGTATTTGTGGAGTTTCTCCCATTCTTCTCTGCAGATCGTCTCAAGCTCTGTCAGGTTGGATGGTGTGCGTTGCTGCACAGCTATTTACAGGTCTCTCCAGAGATGTTCGATCGGGTTCAAGTCCAGGCTCTGGCTGGGCCACTCAAGGACATTCAGAGACTTGTCCCGAAGCCACTCCTGCATTGTCTATGCTGTGTGCTTAGGGTTGTTGTCCTGTTGGAAGGTGAACCTTCGCCCCAGTCTAAGGTCCTGAGCACTCTGGAGCAGGGTTTCATCAAAGATCTCCCTGTACTTTGCTCCGTTCATCTTTCCCTCGATCCTGACTTGCCTCCCAGTCCCTGCTGCTGAAAAACATCCCCACAGCATGATGCTGCCACCACCATGCTTCCCCGTAGGGATGGTACCAAGTTTCCTCCAGACGTGACATTTGGCATTCAGGCCAACAAGTTTAATCTTGGTTTCATCATGTTTCTCATGGTCAGAGTCCTTTAGGTGCCTTTTGGCAAACTCCAAGCGGGCTGTCATGTGCCTTTTACTGAGGAGTGGCTTACGTCTGGCCAGTCTACCATAAAGGCCTGATTGGTGGAGTGCTGCAGAGATGGATGTCCTTCTGGAAGGTTCTTCCATCTCCACAGAGGAACTCTGGAGCTCTGTCAGGGTGACCATCGGGTTTTTTATTTATTTCACCTTTATTTAACCAGGTAGGCTAGTTGAGAACAAGTTCTCATTTACAACTGCTTCCTGGCCAAGAATAAAGCAAAGCAGTTCGACACATACAACAGCACAGAGTTACACATAGAATAAACAAACATACAGTCAATAATACAGTAGAAAAAATCTATATACAGTGTGTGCAAATGAGGTAAGATAAGGGAGGTAAGGCAATAAATAGGCCATGGTGGCGAAGTAATTACAATATACCAGTTAAACACTGGAATGATTGATGTGCAGAAGATGAATGTGCAAGTAGAGATACTGGGGTGCAATGGAGCAAGATAAATAAATAAATACAGTATGGGGATGAGGTAGTTGGATGGACTATATTACTGATGGGCTATGTACAGGTGAAGTGATCTGTGAGCTGCTCTGACAGCTGGTGCTTAAAGCTAATGAGGGAGATATGAGTCTCCAGCTTCAGTGATTTTTGCAGTTCATTCCAGTCATTGGCAGCAGAAAACTGGAACGAAAGGCGGCCAAAGGAGGAATTTGCTTTGGGGGTGACTAGTGAGATATACCTGCTGGGGCGCGTGCTATGGGTGGGTGCTGCTATTGTGACCAGTGAGCTGAGATAAGGCGGGGCTTTACCTAGCAGAGACTTGTAGATGACCTGGAGCCAGTGGGTTTGGCGACGAGTATGAAGCGAGGGCCAGCCAACGAGAGCGTACAGGTCGCATTGGTGGGTAGTATATGGGGCTTTAGTGACAAAATGGATGGCACTGTGATAGAATGCATCCAATTTGTTGAGTAGAGTGTTGGAGGCTATTTTGTAAATGACATCGCCGAAGTCGAGGATCGGTAGGATGGTCAGTTTTACGAGGGTATGTTTGGCAGCATGAGGGAAGGATGCTTTGTTGCGAAATAGGAAGCCGATTCTAGATTTAATTTTGGATTGGAGATGCCAAATGTGAGTCTGGAAGGAGAGTTTACAGTCTAACCAGACACCTAGGTATGTGTAGTTGTCCACATATTGTCCACAAGTCAGAACCGTCCAGAGTAGTGATGCTGGACGGGCGGGCTGTCACGCCCTGACCTTAGAGATCCTTTTTATGTCTCTATTTTGGTTTGGTCAGGGCGTGAGTTGGGGTGGGCATTCTATGTTTTGTTCTATGTTGTCCTTTTCTATGTGTTTGGCCTGGTATGGTTCCCAATCAGAGGCAGCTGTCATTCGTTGTCTCTGATTGAGAAACATACTTAGGTAGCCTGTTCCCACCTGTGTTGGTGGGTAGTTGTTTTCTGTTGTGTGTCTGCACCAGCCAGAACTGTTTCGGTCGTTCTCTTTGTTATTTTTGTTATTTCAGTGTTCATTAAATAAATATGGACACGTACCACGCTGCACCTTGGTCCTCTCCTTCCAACAGCCGTTACACGGGCAGGTGCGGGCAGCAATCGGTTGAAGAGCATGCATTTAGTTTTACTTGCATTTAAGAGCCGTTGGAGGCAACGGAAGGAGAGTTGTATGGCATCGAAGCTCGTCTGGAGGTTAGTTAACACAGTGTCCAAAGAAGGGCCAGAAGTTTACAGAATGGTGTCGTCTGCGTAGAGGTGGATTAGAGACTCACCAGCAGCAAGAGCGACATCATTGATGTATACAGAGAAGAGAGTTGGTCCGAGGAATGAACCCTGTGGTACCCCCATAGAGACTGCCAGAGGTCCAGACAACAGGCCCTCCGATTTGACACACTGAACTCTATCAGAGAAGTAGTTGGTGAACCAGGCGAGGCAGTCATTTGAGAAACCAAGGCTGTTAAGTCTGCCGATAAGAATATGGTGATTGACAGAGTCGAAAGCCTTGGCCAGGTTGATGAATACGACTGCACGGTAATGTCTCTTATCGATGGCAGTTATGATATTGTTTAGGACCTTGAGCGTGGCTGAGGTGCACCCATGACCAGCTCTGAAACCAGATTGCATAGTGGAGAAGGTACGGTGAGATTCGAAATGGACAGTAATCTGTTTGTTAACTTGGCTTTCGAAGACCTTAGAAAGGCAGGGTAGGATAGATATAGGTCTGTAGCAGTTTGGGTCTAGAGTGTCTCCCCCTTTGAAGAGGGGGATGATTGCGGCAACTTTCCAATCTTTGGGAATCTCAGACAATAGGAAAGAGAGGTTGAACAGGCTAGTAATAGGGGTTGCAACAATTTCAGGAAAGATAATTTTAGAAAGAGAGGGTCCAGATTGTCTAGCCCGGCTGATTTGTAGGGGTCCAGATTTTACAGCTCTTTCAGAACATCAGCTATCTGGATTTGGGTGAAGGAGAAATGGGGGAGGCTTGGGCGAGTTGCTGTTGGGGGTACCGGGCAGTTGACTGGGGTAGGGGTAGGCAGGTGGAAAGCATGGCCAGCCGTAGAAAAATGCTTATTGAAATTCTCAATTATAGTGGATTTATCGGTGTTGACAGTGTTTCCTAGCCTCAGTGCAGGGGGCAGCTGGGAGGAGGTGCTCTTATTCTCCATGGACTTTACAGTGTCCCAGAACTTTTGGGAGTTTGTGCTACAGGATGCAAATTTCTGTTTGAAAAAGCTAGCCTTAGCTTTCCTAACTGACTGTGTATATTGGTTCCTAACTTTCCTGAAAAGTTGCATATCACGGGGGCTATTCGATGCTAATGCAGTACGCCACAGGATGTTTTTGTGCTGGTCAAGGGCAGTCAGGTCTGGAGTGAACCAAGGGCTATATCTGTTCCTGGTTCTAATTTTTTTGAATGGAACATGCTTATTTAAGATGGTGAGGAAGGCACTTTTAAAGAATAACCAAGCATCCTCTACTGACGGGATGAGGTCAATATCCTTCCAGGATACCCGGGCCAGGTCGATTAGGAAGTCCTGCTCGCTGAAGTGTTTTAGGGAGCGTTTGACAGTGATGAGAGGTGGTCGTTTGACCGCAGACCCATTACGAATGCAGGCAATGAGGCAGTGATCGCTGAGATCTTGGTTGAAAACAGCAGAGGTGTATTTGGAGGGCAGGTTGGTTAGGATGATATCTATGAGGGTGCCCGTGTTTACGGATTTGGGGTTGTACCTGGTAGGTTCATTGATAATTTGTGTGACATTGAGGGCATCAAGCTTAGATTGTAGGATGGCCAGGGTGTTAAGCATGTCCCAGTTTAGGTCACCTAGCAGCACGAGCTCTGAAGATAGATGGGGGGCAATCAATTCACATATGGTGTCCAGGGCACAGCTGGGGGCAGAGGGTGGTCTATAGCAGGCGGCAACAGTGAGAGAGTTGTTTCTGGAAAGGTGGATTTTTAAAAGGCTCTTGGTCACCTCCCTGAACAAGGCCCTTATCCCCCGATTTCTCAGTTTGGCCGGGCAGCCAGCTCTAGGAAGAGTCTCAAGGATGATGCACCTGAGATCAATTTCGAGTCTCATAGCAAAGGGTTTGAATACTTACGTAAATAAGGTATTTCTGTTTTTTAGGGGTTAAAAATGTCTAAGAACCTGTTTCCACTTTGTCATTAAGTGGTATTGTGTGTAGATTGATGAAGATTTAAAAGAAAAATCATTGTCAGAATAAGGCTGTAACGTAACAAAATGTATGAAAAGTCAAGGGTTCTGAATACTTCAGGAATGCACTGTATACAGTATATGAGTAATCCTTTACTGCACACATTGTGGTTTTTCATTGAAACAAATATTAAAACCTATTTTTGGGGGGTTAGATTTAGGCGTTCTGTGCCATAAGGGTACTTACTACAACACCATGGAAAAGCAGATAGTGAAAGCTTTTCCCTAAACTAGTATTTCACTGCCTCTCAAACCTGATTCTGAGGTCCATTCTTCCTCGCCGTAACTGTCCTCACAATCAGAGGGTATGATCTTAACTGCGCAGTTAGGCTGCTTTGGCCCATAGAATGTCCCTGGGTCCATTGTCTGGGAATCTACATGTCTGTCATTCAGCATTGTATTGCCCTTTAAAGTAGCCTAACTGCACAACGTTGCCCTGAGGCAACAAAAATAAAACTACATTTCATCACATTAAACAACGTCCTCATATATATGGGGGGTGGGGGTTCTGATGACTGAGGGTAACGATGAGCAGTAGAGGGTTGTATTCTAACTAGGCAGGTACTATCAATTGATATAACTCACACATGCATAATTCACTTTATAGGTCAATATAGAGGAGAAATCTCATGGTTTAGTCAATTCAAGCCTTTCCAGGTCAACCATCTGCTCGCTACAGTATTCACTCACTGTGTTCTGGAGAGAGACTGGCCTCCCAGGCAGTGGGCCACTAACTGTGTTCTGGAGAGAGACTGGCCTCCCAGGCAGTGGGCCACTAACTGTGTTCTGGAGAGAGACTGGCCTCCCAGGCAGTGGGCCACTAACTGTGTTCTGGAGAGAGACTGGCCTCCCAGGCAGTGGGCCACTAACTGTGTTCTGGAGAGAGACTGGCCTCCCAGATAGTGGCCCACTCACTGTGTTCTGGAGAGAGACTGGCCTCCCAGACAGTGGGCCACTCACTGTGTTCTGGAGAGAGACTGGCCTCCCAGACAGTGGGCCACTAACTGTGTTCTGGAGAGAGACTGGCCTCCCAGACAGTGGGCTACTCACTGTGTTCTGGAGAGAGACTGGCCTCCTAGACAGTGGGCCACTCACTGTGTTCTGGAGAGAGACTGGCCTCCCAGACAGTGGCCCACTCACTGTGTTCTGGAGAGAGACTGGCCTCCCAGACAGTGGGCCACTCACTGTGTTCTGGAGAGAGACTGGCCTCCCAGGCAGTGGGCCACTAACTATGTTCTGGAGAGAGACTGGCCTCCCAGACAGTGGGCCACTCACTGTGTTCTGGAGAGAGACTGGCCTCCCAGACAGTGGGCCACTAACTGTGTTCTGGAGAGAGACTGGCCTCCCAGACAGTGGGCTACTCACTGTGTTCTGGAGAGAGACTGGCCTCCCAGACAGTGGGCCACTCACTGTGTTCTGGAGAGAGACTGGCCTCCCAGACAGTGGCCCACTCACTGTGTTCTGGAGAGAGACTGGCCTCCCAGACAGTGGGCCACTCACTGTGTTCTGGAGAGAGACTGGCCTCCCAGGCAGTGGGCCACTAACTATGTTCTGGAGAGAGACTGGCCTCTAAGACAGTGGGCCAAACACAGAGACAACAAGGTTCCTTCCATAGAAATAGAATCATAAAACATGTATATACAAGGTAAACGAATCCTTTCCATTAAATGTGGATAGATGGATTAAACCAAACAGCACTAACAACGTTACAAACATATACAAGTATGTTCCCTACCTCCCGTACAACACTCCAGCTCCTTCAACGACTAACATTTGACCTTCCCTCGATGGAGAGTTTGACCTGCTGAGTTATAAAAGAGGGTTTTGGCAGAGTCAAAGGGGGTTCCTCGTCCGCCCTCTCTGTCTGATCTCTCTCTGGAGCAGACCACCTCCTCTTACGACCCCAGGGTTTTTCTTTGTCTGCCTCACTCACTTCTGTCTTGAGGGGCGAAGGGGGCATGTGGCTATTCTGTTCTCTCTCTCTCATCTCTCCATTGTTTCTTCCTATCACCTCTACATTTTCTCTGTCTCTCATCTCTCCATTCCCTGAGACAGCCTGGGGGTCCGAGGTGCTCCTGGGTTCAACTCCAGCTCCGTAGACCTCTGGTCCAGATCCAGATCCGGGTCTCAGTCCAGATCCTGTCACCTGGTCCACAGAGCGGGGGACGCCCCTGTCCTCCTTATTCAACCTGTCTGTTTTGGCCACCTGTACCAGGAAGACACTGTTGCTGCCTGCAGCATTCAAACTGTTCCTAAAGTCCTTGTCCATACTCTGACTGTCTCTCTGACTGTCTCTCTGACCGTCTCTCTGACTGTTGCTCTGACCGTCTCTCTGACCGTCTCTCTGAACGTCTCTCTGAACGTCTCTCTGACTGTTGCTCTGACTGTTGCTCTGACTGTCTCTCTGACTGTCTCTCTGACCGTCTCTCTGACTGTCTCTCTGACTGTCTCTCTGACCGTCTCTCTGACCGTCTCTCTGACCGTCTCTCTGACCGTCTCTCTGACTGTCTCTCTGACCGTCTCTCTGACTGTCTCTCTGACTGTCTCTCTGACCATCTCTCTGACCGTCTCTCTGACCGTCTCTCTGACTGTCTCTCTGACTGTCTCTCTGACTGTTGCTCTGACTATTTATTTGACTGTTGATTTGATCAATACTCTGACCATTACTCTGGCTATTCCCCTGACTGTTCCCTTGCCGGTTAGACTCCTGTGTGATGTCCCCAGTGTTGTGGCTGTGCCTCAGCTTGACCTCGTGACCCTGGCTGCTGTGGTTCCTCCCAGACACAGAGCCGTCGCCACCCCTCAGGCTCCTGAGGGTCAGGGAGACACACACGTCCCCAACACACAGCTTGGCACAGCTCAGCTCCAACAGCTGAGTGGTCCGGTCAGGGCAGCAGGACGACCAGCCCTGGCCGAACACAAAGAACGGGTACTCCAACAGCACCTCCACGCACACCTGCAGAGGAATACAACACATAAAGGATACACAATAAACTGTTATTGGCATAAACATAGACATTAGGATGGGGTTATGGTAGCCTGGTCTCAGATCTGTTTGTGCTCTTTTCAACACCATTGCGGTGTGAGAATGAGTGACAAGGCGTTGGCAGGGAAGTACAAACAGACTGGCACTGAGTCTAGGGGAATGGAGACAACAACAAGCTTCACTAGCTTACCTGTGCTTTGTGTTCCCCGACAGCGAACTGTATGATGACAGCGCTGGGTGTCTGGCCTGTGTCGATGCGTTCCACAGTGCTGGAGTCAATCTTCAGCTCACTGCTGATCTCAGCACTCTGGATAAAGTCCTCCGTCTTCAGGTCTTCCACTCGCTTCAGCTCCCCATCCGCCAGCTGGATGATGGAGCCACGCATGAAGAATGGAGGGAGCGTGGTTGGAGAGGAGGAGGGAGAGGGGGTGGCCTGGACAGGGGCTGGAGCTAGGGCTGGAGAGGAGGAGAGGGAAGAGGAGAAAGAGGGGGAGGCCTGGACAGGGGCGGGAGCTAGGGCTGGAGAGGAGGAGAGGGAAGAGGAGAGAGAGGGGGAGGCCTGGACAGGGGCTGGAGCTAGGGCTGGAGAGGAGGAGAGGGAAGAGGAGAGAGAGGGGGAGGCCTGGACAGGGGTGGGAGCTAGGGCTAGGGCAGGGGAGGGGGACGCCACCACAGTAGCAGTTGTGTTAGATGGGATTTGGATGTGTTGGATGGGTAGTACTTGGGCCTGGAGTACAGCAGGGGACAGGTGGTGGCTGTCCGACCCCAGCACCTCACACTTGGACAGGGACGCGGTGAGGTAGGTGTGGCGGGGGAACGATGTGGTCGCTGGAGCCAGCTGAGAGGCGGTGGTACTGGCCGTCCTGGCGGTCACCGAGCAGGCGGCCTCGAGGTCCGTAGTGGTGGTAACGTCACCGACTCCGTTAATGGGTATCAGGAGAGACTGGAGGGACTGGCCGTCCGGGATGACCAGGTGCTGCGGCAGGGTGGCGTAGCTGACGCCATGCTGGTTACCTGCCCTGGCGATGTAGCCGATGATTGGTGCCTGGGTGGTGGAGTACAGGCTGTGTACATGCTGGTCAGAGTGGTGGGTGGTCTGGATAACCGTGTGAGGGGCAGAAGAGACCTTCAGAGCCTCAGAGGAGTTGAGGGAGGTGAAAGAGGAGGTTCTGGAGACAGGTTTCCCTAGACAGATGCCTCCTCCCTCACTGTGTATTAGTGATGGGTGGACATGGACCTTGTCCTGCTCAGCACCACTGGTAGGGTGAGGGTGTGGGTGGGGGTGGGCGTTTGCTACCAGCACCAAGGAGGTTTGTAGTCCTGTTGAATCCTGGGTAGTGTAGTCTGCGGGAATGAGGATGTGTCGAGCTTCATATCCATGGTGAACCTGCTGATTGTTCTGGTTAGAGTAGGAGGTTCCTTTGACGCCAGCACAGCTCTGTTTACCGAAACTCCTCTCCAGCTCTCCATTTAGCTGCACCACCTTCAAATCAAATCAATCTTTATTTGTCATATCCACAGGATACAGTGTAGTCTACACTGTACAATGACATGCTTACTCACAAGCTCTCCTCGCAAACAGTTCAACATCTAAAAATGTCTTCAATAAAAAAAACGATATACATACCTTGGTGTGTCCGCCCTCAGCTTTGTTGACCCCTAACCCATCCGCATACTGGACCAGCACCTGGGAGGGGGTGAGGGTGAGGGTGTGGGGGAGGAGGCCCAGCCCAGGGTGGGTGTGGAGCTGGAGAGGCTGGAGGTGGCCCTGGGTAGGGGAGGTGACGGTCAGAGGGCTGCTGCTGTCCAGCTGGATGTACTGGTGGGTACTGGGGAAGTGGGTGGAGGTCGGCAGGGAGACGGTAGTCCCTCCAACGGACACAGCCAGGTCAGACGGCAGTCCTATCTGGAGCTGGTTCTGCTGGTCACCAGCCTTAACATAACATAGTACATCATTAATCGCCCCAAAGGGGATATTTGTTCGCCCCAAGCAATACATTAAAAAACACAAATAAATATATAATAATAATACTAATTAATTACACAATAAATACCAGTGTTGGGGAAGCTACTCTGAAAGTATAGTTTATCAAGCTAACAATTACTTCACTTAATGATGCATTATCATATTGAAATCTGAAATGTCATAGTCTACAAATTTCAAAAACAGATCACAATTTAGTCTATTAAACACAAAAACAATGTTTTAAGTGAGAATTGGGCAGGTCTGACACAAACAAATAAATAAGGAAATTGTCTACCCATAATTTAGTTAAACTCCCAGCAAAATACTGCAAAATGTCATTAACTTACTAGTTGAACTCCATGTAGTTCACTACTCCCCAACACTGATATACGGTGCCTTCGGAAAGTATTCAGACCCCTTGACTTTTTCCACAATGGATTAAATAAAATTAAAATCTGAACACAATACCCCATAATGACAAAGCAAAAACAGGTTTTAATACAGTTTTGTAAATGTATAAAAATACATGTAAAAATACCTTATTTACAGAAGTATTCAGACCCTTTGCCATGAGACTCAAAATTGAGCTCAGGTGCATCCTGTTTCCATTGATTATCCTTGAGATGTTTCTACAACTTGATTGGAGTCCACCTGTGGTAAATTCAATTGATTGGACATGATTCGGAAAAGCGTACACCTGTCTATATAAGGTCCCACAGCTGACAGTGCATTTCAGAGCAAAAACCAAGCCATGAGATTGAAGGAATTGTCCGTAGAGCTCTGAGACAGGATTGTGTCGAGGCACAAATCAGGGGAAGGGTACCAAAACATGTCTGCAGCATTGAAGGTCCCCAAGGACACAGTTGCCTCCATCATTCTTAAATGGAAGAAGTTTGGAACCACCAAGACTCTTCCTAGAGCTGGCCGACCTGCCAAACTGAGCAATCAAGGGAGAAGGGCCTAGGTCAGGGAGGTGACCAAGATCCAGATGGTCACTCTGACAGAGCGCCAGAGTTCCTCTGTGGAGATGGGAGAACCTTCCAGAAGGACATCCATTTCTGCAGCACTCCATCAATCAGGCCTTTATGGTAGACTGGCCAGACGGAAGCCACTCCTCAATAAAAGGCACATGACAGCCCGCTTGGAGTTTGCCAAAAGGCACCTAAAGGACTCTCAGACCAGGAGAAACAAGATTCTCTGGTCTGATGAAACCAAGATTGAACTGTTTGACCTGAATGCCAAATGTCACGTCTGACGGAGACCTGGCACCATCCCTACAGTGAAGCATGATGGTGGCAGCATCATGCTGTGGGGATGTTTTTCAGTGGCTGGGACTGGGAGACTAGTCAGGATCGAGGGAAAGATGAATGGAGCAAAATACAGAGAGATCTTTGATGAAAACCTGCTCCAGATAGCTGAGGACCTTAGACTGGGGCAAAGGTTCACCTTCCAACAGGACAACGACCCTAAGCACACAGCATAGACAATGCAGGAGTGGCTTCGGGACAAGTCTCTGAATGTCCTTGAGTGGCCCAGCCAGAGCCCGGACTTGAACCCAATCGAACATCTCTGGAGAGACCTGTAAATAGCTGTGCAGCAACGCACCCCATCCAACCTGACAGAGTTTGAGAGGCTCTGCAGAGAAGAATGGGAGAAACTCCCAAAATACAGGTGTAGCAAGCTTGTAGCGTCATACCCAGGAAGACTTGAGGTTGTAATCGCTGCCAAAGGTGCTTCGACAAAGTACTGAGTAAAGGGTCTGAATACTTGTGTTAATTTGATTTTTCAGTTTTTTATTTTGAATACATTTGCTAAAATCAAAAATAAAACAGTTTTTGCTTTGTCATTACGGGGTATTGTGTGTAGATTGATGAGGGGGGAAAAAAATAAGAATAATTAGAATAAGGCTATAACGTAACAAAATGTGGAAAAAGTCAAGGGGTCTGAATACTTTCTGAATGCATACACAATAGACACACACCTTGGTGGCCTGGGAGATGAGGGCGGCGGTGTAGCAGTGGCCGTCCAGATGGTGGCGCTGTTGCCCTGTGGAGGTGGCTACACTGGTGGCAGTGGACTGGATGATCTGAGAGGAGATGTAGCCAGTGTACGGCCCCGAGCTAATGAACTGGAGGTTAGGGGCCAGCTGGGCGTACTGGATTGTCCCGCCCTGTTGGCTGAGCCCCACCCCAGTGGGGTAGACAGTGGAGAGAGAGGACAGGGGGATCGTAGACAGAGAGGTAGCAGAAGAGGAGGGGGACGAAGAGGAGGACGAGGAGACATGAAACCTGGGGCTGGGAGTTTCTGTGGATCTGCAGCGTTCGCTGGCTACATTGGCCAGCCAAGCCAGGTTCTCTGTGTGTAGGGTAGTGTCTGCTGAGGCTGCAGCTGCTGCTGGTACCACCATAGGCCTCTGCTCCAGAGCCAGGATCTCAGCTGCTGCTGTTACCACCACAGGCCTCTGCTCCAGGGCTAGGATCTCACGCTTCTTTGGAGGTAGACAGCCATGGCTCCTCTCCTGGTTGGATTTCATGGTTGGTTTTCACTCTGTGTTTCTCTCTCTCGTTGTCCCTATTTCTGTTTCTCTCTCAACTTCAATTCAATTTAAGGGCTTTATTGGCATGGGAAACATCTCTCTCTCTCAGTGTTGTCGTGGGCTCTAACAGGTCTCCTTCAGGTCTCCTTCAGGTCTCCTTCAGGTCTCCTTCAGGTCTCCTTCAGGTCTCCTTCAGGTCTCCTTCAGGTCTTCACTGTGTGACTGTGTGTCCTGGACTCAGTAGTCTAGAGAGGGCAGAGTGACACCCGCCAGGGGACAGAGAGGACGGCTCCATGGACTTCATGAGGAATCATCTCTGACTAACCACCAGCCTCCACAACGTCCGCCAGCTGTAAATCTGGAGACAGAGGAAGACACACAATTGTTATGTTCTAGCATGTAGAAACAACAGAGAAGAATAATGGCTGTACATTTCCAACATGCTTACAATCATCACATTCCATATTTTAATATGCGCCCCTGCAGGCATGAGATGCAGGTGAGTAGAGAGTGAGAAAGAGGGGTGGACATGTAACGGGCTTGGCTTGAGGCCCTGGACATCATGGCATGAGTTTAGGCTATTTCTAGCATCAGAACTTTACTTAAATACAGAATATTTTCGGGAACAAAAAATAACATTATTAACCGATTCTCAAGATTTGAAAATAACAGTTCTGTTCCGGAACACTAGAGATCACTTTAGTTGCTGGTTCTATTTCTGTTACTTGAGTTGTTGTTGATTTTTCACCGTTTTTGGTTCTGTTTCCTGAACCGGTACCAACCCCTGCTTTAATGACTGTGAGTGGAAAAAGGTAGGTGTGAAAAGCAAGCCAGACACCAGATCCAATGACATCTTGGTTGTTGTTGATCTGTGTGTATTTATATCCATTTTTTTTACCTCTTTTTCTCCCCAATATCATGGTTTCCAATTGGTAGTTACAGTCTTGTCTCATCGCTGCAACTCCTGTACGGACTCGGGAGAGGCGACGGTCGAGAGCCATGCGTCCTCTGAAACACGACCCAACCAAGCCGCACTGCTTCTTGACACAATGCCCATCCAACCCGGAAGCCAGCCGCACCAATGTGTCGGAGGAAACACCGTACACCTGGTGACCATGTCAGCGTGCACTGCGCCGGGCCCGCCACAGGAGTCGCTAGTGCACGATGGGACAAGGACATCCCTGCCGGCCAAACCCTCCCCTAACCCGGACGACGCTGGGCCAATTGTGCACCACCCCATGGGTCTCCAAGTCGCAGCCGGCCTGGACTCGAACCCAGAATCTCTAGTGGCACAGCTAACGATGCAGTACCTTAGACCACTGCGCCACTCGGGAGGCCTGTGTGTGTGTATTTATGTGCGTGCGTGCGTGTGCGTGTGTGTCCATCCATTTCACCCAAGTCACTCCCCATTGAAATGATCATTTGACAATCACATCATGATGTTCTATGAAGTCACGTTGTATTGTGTATATTACCCCCTGCCTCACGTCATCACATCTACATCATCTACACATTCAACAATAGACCTCAGTGAACCTCCATGTGTGCCTGATAAAGCCTGCTAGATGAACCATTCTATATCTATAACAGAACAGCCTGATAAAGCCTGCTAGATGTACCATTCTATATCTATAACAGAACAGCCTGATAAAGCCTGCTAGATGTACCATTCTATATCTATAACAGAACAGCCTGATAAAGCCTGCTAGATGAACCATTCTATATCTATAACAGAACAGCCTGATAAAGCCTGCTAGATGTACCATTCTATATCTATAACAGAACAGCCTGATAAAGCCTGCTAGATGAACCATTCTATATCTATAACAGAACAGCCTGATAAAGCCTGCTAGATGTACCATTCTATATCTATAACAGAACAGCCTGATAAAGCCTGCTAGATGTACCATTATATATCTATAACAGAACAGCCTGATAAAGCCTGCTAGATGAACCATTCTATATCTATAACAGAACAGCCTGATAAAGCCTGCTAGATGTACCATTCTATATCTATAACAGAACAGCCTGATAAAGCCTGCTAGATGAACCATTCTATATCTATAACAGAACAGCCTGATAAAGCCTGCTAGATGAACCATTCTATATCTATAACAGAACAGCCTGATAAAGCCTGCTAGATGTACCATTCTATATCTATAACAGAACAGCCTGATAAAGCCTGCTAGATGTACCATTCTATATCTATAACAGAACAGCCTGATAAAGCCTGCTAGATGTACCATTCTATATCTATAACAGAACAGCCTGATAAAGCCTGCTAGATGAACCATTCTATATCTATAAGAGAATAGCCTGATAAAGCCTGCTAGATGAACCATTCTATATCTATAACAGAACAGCCTGATAAAGCCTGCTAGATGAACCATTCTATATCTATAACAGAACAGCCTGATAAAGCCTGCTAGATGAACCATTCTATATCTATAACAGAACAGCCTGATAAAGCCTGCTAGATGAACCATTCTATATCTATAACAGAACAGCCTGATAAAGCCTGCTAGATGTACCATTCTATATCTATAACAGAACAGCCTGATAAAGCCTGCTAGATGAACCATTCTATATCTATAACAGAACAGCCTGATAAAGCCTGCTAGATGAACCATTCTATATCTATAACAGAACAGCCTGATAAAGCCTGCTAGATGTACCATTCTATATCTATAACAGAACAGCCTGATAAAGCCTGCTAGATGTACCATTCTATATCTATAACAGAACAGCCTGATAAAGCCTGCTAGATGTACCATTCTATATCTATAACAGAACAGCCTGATAAAGCCTGCTAGATGAACCATTCTATATCTATAAGAGAATAGCCTGATAAAGCCTGCTAGATGAACCATTCTATATCTATAACAGAACAGCCTGATAAAGCCTGCTAGATGAACCATTCTATATCTATAACAGAACAGCCTGATAAAGCCTGTTAGATGTACCAGAGGTAACAAATGAGAGGTGCAGCTGAGAGGCAAGAGAGGAGAGAGGCAGGAAGACAGAAAGCATGATGGCAGGCAGGGAGGGAGAAGGAGATAAACAGAGAGGCAACGCATGATGGCAGGCAGGGAGGGAGAGATGCAGCGAATAACATGGAGTGACAGAGAA
The DNA here is from genome assembly GCF_045679555.1 of Salvelinus alpinus. Taxonomy (NCBI): domain Eukaryota; kingdom Metazoa; phylum Chordata; class Actinopteri; order Salmoniformes; family Salmonidae; genus Salvelinus; species Salvelinus alpinus. Next base: position 19,495,590 of record NC_092089.1, read on the forward strand.
AGAGGGAGGGGAAAAAAGAGAGAGAGAAACAAAGCGAGAGGGAGGGAGGGAGAGAGGAAAAACAGAAAGTGGCAGAGGATGGGAGAAAGAGAGAGAAAGAGGGAGAAAGAGAGAGGGGAGGGAGGGAGAGAGAGAGCTGCTTTTCCTGACCCACATTAAGCGGTGCCTGTAGCATCAGAGCACCATATAGCCTCCACTTCACGCAGACATTGTCGACACAGAGACACACACACGCTACAACACTGCTACAGCATAACTCCATCACCATGACAATCCCATGATAACACCACGACAACCCGAGCCTTGACAATGAACACTGCGGTAACACAAAAACAATCTATGAGGCATGGTTACAGGACAGTCACAACACGGAGACACCATGTCCCACTTTCCACTGGTGTAAAAATATAGTCATCTCCAACACGCTCACAGCACACCGGGAGACACATGGCAACACAGTGTCGGACAACACACACACACACACACACACACACACACACACACACACACACACACACACACACACACACACACACACACACACACACACACACACACACACACACACACACACACACACACACACACACACACACACACACACACACACACACACACACACACACACACACACACACACACACACACACACACACACACACACACACACACACACACACACACACACACACACACACACACACACACACACACACACACACACACACACACACACACACACACACACACACACACACACACACACACACACACACACACACACACACACACACACACACACACACACACACACACACACACACACACACACACACACACACACACACACACACACACACACACACACACACACACACACACACACACACACACACACACACACACACACACACACACACACACACACACACACACACACACACACACACACACACACACACACACACACACACACACACACACACACACACACACACACACACACACACACACACACACACACACACACACACACACACACACACACACACACACACACACACACACACACACACACACACACACACACACACACACACACACACACACACACACACACACACACACACACACACACACACACACACACACACACACACACACACACACACACACACACACACACACACACACACACACACACACACACACACACACACACACACACACACACACACACACACACACACACACACACACACACACACACACACACACACACACACACACACACACACACACACACACACACACACACACACACACACACACACACACACACACACACACACACACACACACACACACACACACACACACACACACACACACACACACACACACACACACACACTGCCCGACAACACTAAAGACAACCAGAGGATCCCAGCCCCCTTGGACAACTCTCCTGTGCTCAGCTATATGGAGAGTCTCTCCTCACATGCCCCAGAGGCAACAGACACGTCCTGAATGGGAACAAGCATTGTTCCATTCACTACCACTCACCCACCCACTCCCCTCACCTCACCTCACCTCACCTCACCTCAACTCACCTCAACTCACCTCACCTCAACTCACCTCAACTCAACTCAACTCACCTCAACTCAACTCAACTCAACTCACGTCACCTCAACTCAACTCACCTCACCTCAACTCAACTCAACTCAGCTCACCTCACCTCACCTCACATCACCTCACCTCACCTCACCTCACCTCACCTCAACTCAACTCACCTCACCCACCCCCCTCAACTCACCTCACCTCACCCACCCCCCTCAACTCACCTCACCTCACCTCAACTCACCCACTCCCCTCACCTCACCTCAACTCAACTCACCCACTCCCCTCACCTCACCTCAACTCACCCACTCCCCTCACCTCACCTCACCTCAACTCAACTCAACTCACCCACTCCCCTCACCTCACCTCAACTCAACTCACCCACCCCCCTCAACTCAACTCAACTCACCCATCCCCCTCAACTCACCTCAACTCACCTCACCCATCCCCCTCAACTCATCTCAACTCAACTCACCTCAACTCCCCTCAACTCACCTCACCTCACCTCACCTCAACTCAACTCACCTCACCCATCCCTCTCAACTCACCTCAACTCAACTCACCTCAACTCCCCTCAACTCACCTCAACTCAACTCACCTCACCTCACCTCACCTCACCTCACCCACCCCCCTCAACTCACCTCAACTCAACTCAACTCACTCACCTCACCCACTACCAATGACTGGCTATGTCCTAAGTGGCATCCTATTCCCTATATAGTGCACCACTTTTGACCAGGGTCCACAGTGCACTATACAGATGTACTATCTTAATTTGACCAGTTTTTCACAGCAGGAAAATAATTCTGCGGCAACAGAAAATCAGAATTTGTGGATGTGGATTATAATTAATGGACATTTTTGTAGGGGTTGATACATTGTTGAAGTTGAAATTACAAACTTTAGAAGCCTTTTTAAACCTTGAATACACTACATGTGTGCATTTCCTAGACATTTGCGACCACAGAGTAATCAAATTAAGATAGCACACACTATATATACAAAAGTATTTTAAATGAGTGGATTCGGCTATTTCAGAAACACCCGTTTCTGACAGGTGTATAGAATCAACCACACAGCCATGCAATCTCCATAGACAAACACTGGCAATAGAATGGCCTTACTGAGGAGCTCAGTGACTTTCAACGTGGCACCGTCATAGGATGCAACTTTCCAACAAGTCAGTTTGTCAGCCGCAGATCACCAGTTGGACAAGCCTAAGATCACCATGCGCAATGCCAAGCGTCGGCTGGAGGGGTGTAAAGCTCGCTGCCATTGGTTTCTGGAACAGTGGAAACGCATTCTCTAGAGTGATGAATCCCTCTTCACCATCTGGCAGTCCGACGGACAAATCTGGGTTTGGTGGATGCCAGGACAACACTACCTGCTCCAAGTTTGGTGGAGGAGGAATAATGGTCTGGGGCTGATTTTCATGGTTCGGGCTCCTTAGTTCCAATGAAGGGAAATCTTAACGCTACAGCATACATTACATTCTAGATGATTCTGTGCTTCCACCCTTGTGGCAAAATTTTTGGGAAGGCCCTTTCCTGTTTCAGCATGACAATGCCCCTGTGCACAAAGCGAGGTCTGTACAGAAATGGTTTGTCATGATTAGTGTGGTAAATCTTGACTGGCCTGCACAGAGCCCTGACCTCAACCCCATCGATCACCTTTGGGATGAATTGGAACCCCGACTGCGAGCCAGGCCTAATCGCCCAACATCAGTCCCGGACCTCACTAATGCTCTTGTGGCTGAATGGAAGCAAAACCCCGCAGCAATGTTCCAACATCTAGTGGAAAGCCTTCACAGAAGAGTGGAGGCTGTTATAGCAGCAATGTTCCAACATCTAGTGGAAAGCCTTCCCAGAAGACGGGAGGCTGTTATAGCAGCAAAGGGGGGACCAACTCCATATGAATGCCCATGATTTTGGAATGAGATGTTCGAAGAGCAGGTGTCCACATACTTTTGGTCATGTAGTGTATCGGTATGATGGCATTTGGGACTCAGGCACTCACTGACATGGATAGCAAGCAGCACAGAAACCAAGGAGGAAACCTTCTCCATTTCCCACAGTTATTATCAGAACCTTGAGACCAACAAACACACGGCCATTAAGATAACACTGATGAGAACACTCATGTATTAAACCCACAGCCCACAAATACAGGAAGCTCTTTGGGTCCTTTGGCTAGGCAGACCTGGAGAGGGACTGGTTGCATCCCATATGGCACCTTATTCCGTATATAGTGCACTTGACCTTATGGGCCATGGTCACATTATGTACATTATTCCCAGAAATGAGCTTTGACGACCAAATAACAAATAAACAACCAAACATTGACGATGAAACAACATGTTGCTTTGCTGGGTTTCTGTCACCTGACTCTGTTGTTGTCACAGAGACTACACTACATATGACTGACTGAATGACTGACTGGCTGACTGATTGACTGACTGGCTGACTGACTGGCTGACTGGCTGACTGACTGACTGAATGAATGACTGGCTGGCTGACTGACTGAATGACTCGCTGGCTGGCTGACTAACTGGCTGACTAACTGAACGACTGGCTGGCTGACTGAATTAATTAATGACTGGCTGGCTGGCCAGCTAGCTGTCTGACTGACTGACTGACTGACTAACTGACTGGTTGACTGAATGACTGACTAACTGACTGACTGACTGACTGACTGTCTGAATGACTGGTTGGCAGGCTGGCTGGCTGGCTGGCTGGCTGACTGGCTGACTAACTGACTGACTGACTGACTGACTGAATGACTGGCTGGCTGGCTGACTAACGGACTGACTGAATAAATGAATGAATGACTGGCTGGCTGACTGACTAACTGACTGACTGACTGACTGAATGAATGAATGACTGGCTGGCTTGCTGGCTGACTAACTCACTGACTGGCTGACTGACTGGCTGACTGGGTGACTGGCTGGCTAACTGGCTGACTGAATGACTGACTGGCTGACTGACTGGCTGACTGGCTGAATGACTGGCTGACTGACTGGCTGACTGACTGGCTGAATGACTGGCTGACTGGCTGAATGACTGACTGGTTGACTGAATGACTGGCTGACTGGCTGAATGACTGGCTGGCTGGCTGACTGGCTGAATGACTGACTGGTTGACTGAATGACTAACTGACTGTCTACACTCTCCATCAGATATTATCTTTCCTCCACAAATCTCCTATAAATGTACCAAACACAAGGTTAACCACCTGTGATATTATCTTTCCTCCACAAATCTCCTATAAATGTACCTAACACAAGGTTAACCACCTGTGTGTGTCTATTGGCTACTAGCTTTAATGCTCCAAACAAACCCTTCCATTCCCTGACTGACTCTCCCTTTAAAAGGCGGACCAGGAGTGTGAAGGAGAGTCTAATGCTGTGTTCGTAACCAAGTGGGAGGTGGGAATTTACCAGTTGGATGCATTCACATACTTTAAACAAGTTAAGAAACGCCGATTGGCTAATGGCCAACAAGCTGCGTAAACCATAAACTAAAAGTACAGCTATCATGCTTATAAACAAATTATAGTGTTCAAAAAAACATATGAACAGATTGATTTTTATAGGTGACGTCAGAGGTCAGCATGTGGGCGAAGTGGCAGCTCAGGATGTAGATGAGTTTTGCACTAGTAATTACCGGCTGGAGGGCCGTTCAACTGGATTTTTCCCAGTCGTATGTGGTAAATTCCCATTTAGTTATGAACGCAGTATTAGAGAGAGAGAGAGAGAGAGAGAGAGAGAGATGACTCAAGCGACCTGCATCGCTCATCTCCTCACTAAGCTAGCTCACACAATGTCAGACTACAGACAGACAGACGCAGACAGATGGAGACAGAGAGACAGAGACAAACAGAGAGGCAGGGATTGCCTTGTAAACAAGCAAACACCCCTCTCTACAAACCTGTATGACTTGCTCTTTTGTAAATCTATTTATTGTAATGCGATCCAAAGCTAACCAGATGCAGTGTATGTTCTGTAGCCTCTAGGGGCATTACTGGATTAGGGAATGACAGTGATGATGAACGCATGAGTGGAGAGGAACAGGGTCCAAAATACTATGCCACAAATCAAGCACAAAACAAGAAGAAACACTGCCTTTGCCAAGGGAGAGGGGAAAAGCTTACCAGGCTGTACACAGCCACAGCTGGCAGAGCATTGTCAGGCTTCCTCTTGCCTGTGTAGCTTCTACACTACGTATTCCTATAGGGAAATCCTTTTTCTCTACGTCTCCTTTGTGCAGGTCTATTTTTCAGAGCCAGTAATTTTTCTGCTCCAGCCCTGTTTTCCTCCAGGCTCCAGGCAGGGTCCGTCCGGGAGAGCGGGTGAACATGTACACCCAGCCGTAAGGCTCTGTGATGAGCCAGCGATAGAGGAAGTCCCCCTGGTTGAAGAATCACATGAAGTCCTCCGTGCAAAGCTCCTCCAACGTGTGTTATGCAAGGCAGTCAGACCTCTCTCTCTGTCTCTCTCTCTGTCTCTCCCTTTCTCTCTCTCTCACTCTCTCTCTCTCCATCTCTCTCATTCGGTCTGTCTCTCTCTCTATCTCCCACGCTCCCTCCCTCCTTTTCTCCCAATACTCCAGTAACATAGCTCCTCCCACAGCCAGCCGCATCAGATATTCATTCAAAAACACATTCTACTTGGCTGAGCGCCCAGACTACGCTCACACACAGAGGAGGGAGGAGGGAGAGAGAGAGGGAGGCGGCAGAGAGAGAAGGGAGGAAGAGAGGGAGGAGGGAGAGAGAGAGGGAGGAGACAGAGAGAGAAGGGAGGAAGAGAGGGAGGAGGGGATAAACAAGGGATGGGTGGAAGATAGAACGTAAGTGAATAGCTTGTATACACACACACACACACACACACACACACACACACACACACACACACACACACACACACACACACACACACACACACACACACACACACACACACACACACACACACACACACACACACACACACACACACACACACACACATACCAGACTACGCTCACAGACGGAGGGAGGAGGGAGAGAGAGAGGATATCTCTCCCCAGACCTCCCCTAGCTCTCCCCCAGACCTCCCCTAGCTCTCCTCCAGACCTCCCCTAGCTCTCCTCCAGACCTCCCCTATCTCTCCCCAGACCTCCCATAGCTCTCCCCAGACCTCCCCTAGCTCTCCTCCAGACCTCCCCTAGCTCTCCCCCAGACCTCCCCTAGCTCTCCTCCAGACCTCCCCTAGCTCTCCCCAGACCTCCCATAGCTCTCCTCCAGACCTCCCCTAGCTCTCCTCCAGACCTCCCCTAGCTTTCCTCCAGACCTCCCCTAGCTCTCCTCCAGACCTCCCCTAGCTCTCCCCAGACCTCCCCTAGCTCTCCTCCAGACCTCCCCTAGCTCTCCCCAGACCTCCCCTAGCTCTCCTCCAGACCTCCCCTAGCTCTCCCCCAGACCTCCCCTAGCTCTCCTCCAGACCTCCCCTAGCTCTCCCCCAGACCTCCCCTAGCTCTCCTCCAGACCTCCCCTAGCTCTCCCCAGACCTCCCCTAGCTCTCCTCCAGACCTCCCCTAGCTCTCCCCCAGACCTCCCCTAGCTCTCCCCAGACCTCCCCTAGCTCTCCCCCAGACCTCCCCTAGCTCTCCCCCAGACCTCCCCTAGCTCTCCTCCAGACCTCCCCTAGCTCTCCTCCAGACCTACCCTAGCTCTCCCCCAGACCTCCCCTAGCTCTCCTCCAGACCTCCCCTAGCTCTCCCCAGACCTCCCCTAGCTCTCCTCCAGACCTCCCCTAGCTCTCCTCCAGACCTCCCCTAGCTCTCCCCCAGACCTCCCCTAGCTCTCCCCCAGACCTCCCCTAGCTCTCCCCCAGACCTCCCCTAGCTCTCCTCCAGACCTCCCCTAGCTCTCCTCCAGACCTCCCCTAGCTCTCCCCCAGACCTCCCCTAGCTCTCCCCAGACCTCCCCTAGCTCTCCCCAGACCTCCTCTAGCTCTCCCCCAGACCTCCCCTAGCTCTCTGCCAGACCTCCCCTAGCTCTCCTCCAGACCTCCCCTAGCTCTCCCCCAGACCTCCCCTAGCTCTCCTCCAGACCTCCCCTAGCTCTCCCCCAGACCTCCCCTAGCTCTCCCCCAGACCTCCCCTAGCTCTCCTCCAGACCTCCCCTAGCTCTCCTCCAGACCTCCCCTAGCTCTCCCCCAGACCTCCCCTAGCTCTCCTCCAGACCTCCCCTAGCTCTCCCCCAGACCTCCCCTAGCTCTCCCCCAGACCTCCCCTAGCTCTCCCCCAGACCTCCCCTAGCTCTCCTCCAGACCTCCCCTAGCTCTCCCCCAGACCTCCCCTAGCTCTCCCCCAGTCCTCCCCTATCTCTCCCCCAGACCTCCCCTAGCTCTCCCCCAGACCTCCCCTAGCTCTCCCCCAGACCTCCCCTAGCTCTCCCCCAGACCTCCCCTAGCTCTCCCCCAGACCTCCCCTAGCTCTCCTCCAGACCTCCCCTAGCTCTCCCCCAGACCTCCCCTAGCTCTCCCCCAGACCTCCCCTAGCTCTCCCCCAGTCCTCCCCTAGCTCTCCCCCAGACCTCCCCTAGCTCTCCTCCAGACCTCCTCTAGCTCTCCCCCAGACCTCCCCTAGCTCTCCTCCAGACCTCCCCTAGCTCTCCTCCAGACCTCCCCTAGCTCTCCTCCAGACCTCCCCTAGCTCTCCTCCAGACCTCCCCTAGCTCTCCTCCAGACCTCCCCTAGCTCTCCCCCAGTCCTCCCCTAGCTCTCCCCCAGACCTCCCCTAGCTCTCCTCCAGACCTCCCCTAGCTCTCCTCCAGACCTCCCCTAGCTCTCCCCCAGACCTCCCCTAGCTCTCCCCCAGACCTCCCCTAGCTCTCCTCCAGACCTCCCCTAGCTCTCCTCCAGACCTCCCCTAGCTCTCCCCCAGACCTCCCCTAGCTCTCCCCCAGACCTCCCCTAGCTCTCCCCCAGACCTCCCCTAGCTCTCCCCCAGTCCTCCCCTAGCTCCCCCCAGAGCCTCCCCTAGCTCTCCTCCAGACCTCCTCTAGCTCTCCCCCAGACCTCCCCTAGCTCTCCTCCAGACCTCCCCTAGCTCTCCCCCAGACCTCCCCTAGCTCTCCTCCAGACCTCCCCTAGCTCTCCCCCAGACCTCCCCTAGCTCTCCCCCAGACCTCCCCTAGCTCTCCTCCAGACCTCCCCTAGCTCTCCTCCAGACCTCCCCTAGCTCTCCCCCAGACCTCCCCTAGCTCTCCCCCAGACCTCCTCTAGCTCTCCTCCAGACCTCCCCTAGCTCTCCTCCAGACCTCCCCTAGCTCTCCTCCAGACCTCCTCTAGCTCTCCTCCAGACCTCCTCTAGCTCTCCTCCAGACCTCCCCTAGCTCTCCTCCAGACCTCCCCTAGCTCTCCTCCAGACCTCCCCTAGCTCTCCCCCAGACCTCCTCCACACACCCATACCCACCCCCCCAAAAACACCCTCCACAGCACCCTAACACACACACACACAGTGAATTACATAGGTGATGAGTGATGTGTTGCCCATGCCTGGTACAGGAGGGTGCTGACCAGTTTTACAGTTGTACAGTTGTTATCCATGTGTATCTAAACACGTCATTTAAGTAACCGTTAGCAACATGCCTCCCTATTCCCTGTCAAACGTATTGCGCTGCATTACACAGCCACAGCAGTGCTGAGGCGTGTAGGTGAGCTTTCAGGAAGACAAGGATGAGTCTCCATAATACGGGTCAACAAGCCCTGGGAGTCAGTTGTGTCTGCATGCAATAATACTGTGAACAGAACAGGGACACGCACACGCACGCACGCACGCACGCACGCAGCCACAAGTGTTATGAGGGTTGAATATTTTCACTAAAACACATCTGTGCCTTTCCCATTATAGGCCGATAGTGCTCTGGTCCAAAGTAGTGCCCTACAGTACACAGGGAATAGGATGCCATTGGGGACGTTGCTGTACTAAAAGGTCTACTGTAGCTGCTACAATAGCAACTTCTATGGCTCCTGCAGGGTGAAACTACAAATGTACTGACTTTACCAGGCAACATGTGTGAACGAGGGTGACCTGGATCCTGCAGGGTGAAACTACAAATGTACTGACTTTACCAGGCAACATGTGTGAACGAGGGTGACCTGGATCCTGCAGGGTGAAACTACAAATGTACTGACTCCACCAGGCAACATGTGTGAACGAGGGTGACCTGGATCCTGCAGGGTGAAACTACAAATGTACTGACTTTACCAGGCAACATGTGTGAACGAGGGTGACCTGGATCCTGCAGGGTGAAACTACAAATGTACTGACTTTACCAGGCAACATGTGTGAACGAGGGTGACCTGGATCCTGCAGGGTGAAACTACAAATGTACTGACTTTACCAGGCAACATGTGTGAACGAGGGTGACCTGGATCCTGCAGGGTGAAACTACAAATGTACTGACTTTACCAGGCAACATGTGTGAACGAGGGTGACCTGGATCCTGCAGGGTGAAACTACAAATGTACTGACTTTACCAGACAACATGTGTGACCGAGGGTGACCTGGATCCTGCAGGGTGAAACTACAAATGTACTGACTTTACCAGGCAACACGTGTGAACGAGGGTGACCTGGATCCTGCAGGGTGAAACTACAAATGTACTGACTTTACCAGGCAACATGTGTGAACGAGGGTGACCTGGATCCTGCAGGGTGAAACTACAAATGTACTGACTTTACCAGGCAACATGTGTGAACGAGGGTGACCTGGATCCTGCAGGGTGAAACTACAAATGTACTGACTTTACCAGGCAACATGTGTGAACGAGGGTGACCTGGATCCGTCTGTGGATGATGTTCATAGAAAATTCATCATTGTAACCATGAGAAAGGTGTGTGTGTGTGTGTGTGTGTGTGTGTGTGTGTGTGTGTGTGTGTGTGTGTGTGTGTGTGTGTGTGTGTGTGTGTGTGTGTGTGTGTGTGTGTGTGTGTGTGTGTGTGTGTGTGTGTGTGTGTGTGTGTGTGTGTGTGTGTGTGTGTGTGTGTGTGTGTGTGTGTGTGTGTGTGTGTGTGTGTGTGTGTGTGTCAAACGGGCCCTGGTTATACTGTAAGCTGGTCTCTGCTCGCTCTAGCCATTCCAGCTCTAAACTAACATGGGACTATGTCCATAGCCAACGACGGGCCCAGTTGAACCAGTTACTGTGGACATAAACATGGTCTGTCTACAAACATTTCCTTCCCTGTTCTCTATCTACGCAGCCTGTCCCCACACACTTTCTGTGACGTAGGTTATTGTTCTATTTCAAGGCCTAGCTAGTTCTCTCTCTCTCTCTCTCTCTCTCTCTCTCTCTCTCTCTCTCTCTCTCTCTCTCTCTCTCTCTCTCTCTCTCTCTCTCTCTCTCTCTCTCTCTCTCTCTCTCTCTCTCTCTCTCTCTCTCTCTCTCTCTCTCTCTCTCTCTCTCTCTCTCTCTCTCTCTCTCTCTCTCTCTCTCTCTCTCTCTCTCTCTCTCTCTCTCTCTCTCTCTCTCTCTCTCTCTCTCTCTCTCTCTCTCTCTCTCTCTCTCTCTCTACAATCACCCTGAATACTTTATTTTTCTTTTCACACTTTCTCATTTCCTTTTTCACACCTTTCACCTTGTCATCACCGGGAGAACCATGGCTGTTTTGTTGTGGCATGTTACACAACCTTACCTTTAATAAGGCATAGACAGACCCACCTCCTCCCGGAACTGAGAGAACTCCATAACAAAATAATATAATCTAATCCCACGCACTTTGTTGATACCTCTCTGGCTTTAAGTGGCATTAATGGGTTGTGTCCTAAATAAAACCCTGTAGGGCGGGCTTCCGGTCAAAAGTAACACACTATATAGGGAATAGGTTGCCATTTGGGACCCGTCTCCAAGGTCTCATCACATTTAGGTGTTCAACTCACCTTAAGTGTGTAAAACTGTGATATTTGTCTCCTCGACGTTGAGAACAGCTGTGAGATCAGATCAGTCGCTCCAAAGTGACCAGTTTCCTCCAAGGAAATACCGTGTGGTGTCTTCTCCTTCACCTTTACAGTTCAAACAGCACTGAGACATGACAAGCAGAGATGATTTAAGTACTACAGGCCTGAAATACTGTACTATAGAATAAAAAGTGTTATTATATAGGAACTTTCCATGCAACACACTGCCTGTACTGTCTGAATACATGCAACACACTGCCTGTCCTGTCTGAATACATGCACCAGACTGCATGTCTTGTCTTAATACATGCACCAAACTGCCTGTCTTGTCTTAATACATGCAACAGACTGTCTGTCCTGTCAATATATGCACCAGACTGCCTGTCCTGTCTGAATAAATGCACCTCACTGCATGTCCTGTCTGAACACATGCACCAGACTGAATGTCCTTATCTGAATACATGTAACAGACGGCATGTCCTGTCTGAACACATTCTCTTCTATACACCTGCTTCTACTGTCAACAGAATAGCTTAGCTTCCTCAATCCAAGCAAGCAGGAGTAGTCATAAATACATGGCAAAGCAGAAAAATACTGTACCTTTAAGTGCTAGATTGTCCAGTCATGTCATCTCTACAGTCCTATTGCCTCTCAAGTCTCCTCTTAACAGTCCACTCCCAGCAGGACAGCATCTTTAATTCTCCTCTTAACAGTCCACTCCCAGCAGGACAGCATCTTTAATTCTCCTCTTAACAGTCTACTCCCAGCAGGACAGCACCTTTAATTCTCCTCTTAACAGTCTACTCCCAGCAGGACATCACCTTTAATTCTCCTCTTAACAGTCTACTCCCAGCAGGACAGCACCTTTAATTCTCCTCTTAACAGTCTACTCCCAGCAGGACAGCACCTTTAATTCTCCTCTTAACAGTCTACTCCCAGCAGGACAGCACCTTTCATTCTCCCTAAACCCAGTTGTAGACATGTCCGGACATGTAGCACAGATTCAGAAACACAGGGGGCAGGCAGGGTGACTCACATGTAAATCACAGGAGGCTGCTGAGTGAAGGAAGGCTCATAATAATGTCTGGAACGGAACTAATGGAATGTTTGATGCATTTGATACCATTCCACTAATTCCGCTCCAGCCATTACCACAAGCCCCGTCCTCCACAATTAAGGTGCCACCAACCTCCTGTGATGCAAATACATGTAGTAGAGCTAACTGGAGTGTGGTTGGGGGTTGGCCCCATTGGTGGCCCTAGTTAGTAGTAGTTAACCACAATAATGACCCCTTAGTTAATTCAGGAAATGTTCAACTGAGCCTGCAATATTTCACCAATCCTGCTTAGAGTGAACTACTCCATGTGACACCACAGAGGAAGAGGAAGTCAGCTCCTATGTCATGTGACCAGGGTTTTAGAGTGTCTACACATAACCTGCAAGGACTAGACAACCTTGATCGTATAGATTTATTGACATTAAATGACAGAATGCATCCAAAGCAACTGCATTGTGGGTCAGGAACCATAGAAGAAAAAGCATATCAATATCCACCTTTATGGTTATGGGCTAATAAGAAAGCGTTAACAACAAACCGTATTATTATTATTATTCAAGGTTATATATCAACACTTCATGTACATTATGCAGCTTGTGTGTCTTTAACAGACCTGGGTTCAAAAACTATTTGAAATAATTTCAAATAATTAATCTTGATTGATTGAGCTTGCATGGCTAAATGCAGTGTTTCCCACCCCTGGTCCTCCAGTACCCCGAACAGCCCACCCCTGGTCCTCCAGTACCCCGAACAGCCCAACCCTGGTCCTCCAGTACCCCGAACAGCCCAACCCTGGTCCTCCAGTACCCCGAACAGCCCACCCCTGGTCCTCCAGTACCCCGAACAGCCCAACCCTGGTCCTCCAGTACCCGAACAGCCCAACCCTGGTCCTCCAGAACCCCGAACAGCCCAACCCTGGTCCTCCAGAACCCCGAACAGCCCAACCCTGGTCCTCCAGAACCCCGAACAGCCCAACCCTGGTCCTCCAGAACCCCCAACAGCCCAACCCTGGTCCTCCAGAACCCCCAACAGAACACATTTACACTGTAGCCCTGGACAAACACACTTCATTCAACTCATTGAAAGCTTTATGATTAGTTAACAAGTTGAATCAAGTGTGCTTGTCCAGGTTTACAGTAAACATTTGTACTGTTGGGGATACTTGAGGACCAGGGTCGGGAAACACTGGCTTAATGAACCAATAGAATTGTCCCAAAATAGCAAACTCCGCCCACCTGGCAGTCCAGGTAGGACAGATCAAACGCTCAGTTTCAGATAGTATTTGAACCCAGGTTCTTCTCATGACACAGTCAGCACAGATGATAACAGATCTTCAATGATAGACATATTACAGTATGGCTTTTCAATCATTACAGTTACAGAAAGTTACCAGACAGTATGGCAGAGCTAAGCTAACAATTATGTCAATTAAATCTATAAAACAATTACTGTACTTTTCCCTTTCATCCTTCATTCCCTGTTTATTGAGAGCACGGGGAAGAAAACCCATCACTTCCCCTTACCACCGTAGATAGGACATGGAATGGAGCGATCATTCTTCTTGAACACGTTGTATTGACATGCCTTTTGGTCAAACTCCTTCATGCAACCATCAGGAAAACTTGTGGGCTCAGAAAACCTGCAATCAAACAATCAACATCTGCGAATACTTTGGTAGAAAATGTATGGACTATCACTCACTCACTCACTCACTCACTCACTCACTCACTCACTCACTCACTCACTCACTCACTCACTCACTCACTCACTCACTCACTCACTCACTCACTCACTCACTCACTTACTCACTCACTCACTCACTCACTCACTCACACACTCACACACTCACTCACTCACTCACTCACTCAGTCACTCACTCATTCTCAAATCAAATATTATTTGTCACGTGTGCTCGAATACAACAGGTGTAGACCTTACCATTAAATGCTTCCTTACAAGCCCTTACAATGCAGTTTTAAGAAAATAAGAGTTAAGAAAATATTTACTAAATAAACTAAAGTTTAAAAAAGTAACACAATAAAATAACAATAACGAGGCTATATACAGTGGGTACCGAGTTAATGTGCGGGGGTACAGGTTAGTCGAGGTAATTGAGGTAGTTTGTACATGTAGGTAGAGGTAAAGTGACTATGCATAGATGAAACATCGTTCGGGTCTCCATTCGATTCATTGTTCAGGAGTCTTATGGTTTGGGGGTAGAAGCTGTTAAGGAGCCTTTTGGACCTAGACTTGGCGCTCTGGTACCACTTGCCGTGCGATAGCAGAGAGAATAGTCAATGACTTGGGTGGCTGGAGTCTTTGAAAACAAATTTGGGCCCCTGACACCGCCTGGTATAGAGGTCTTGGATGGCAGGGAGCTTGCACCTAGTGATGTACTGGGCCGTACGCACTACCCTCTGTAGCGCCTTTAAGTCGGAGGCCGAGAAGTTGCCATACTAAGCGGTGATGCAGCCAGTCAAGATGCTCTCAATGGTGCAGCTGTAGAACTTTTTGAGGATCTGAGGACCCATACCAAATCTTTTCAGTCTCCTGAGGGGGAATAGTCTTCACGACTTTCTTGGTGTGTTTGGACCATGATAGTTTGTTGGTGATGTGGACACTTGAAGCTCTCGACCCGCTCCACTACAGCCCCGTCGAAGTGAACGGGGGCATGTTTGGCCCTCCTTTTCCTGTAGTCCACGATCAGCTCCTCTGTCTTGCTCACATTGAGGGAGAGGAGTGGGTCTAGGGTTTCCAGGATGATAGTGTTGATGTGAGCCATGACCAGCCTTTCAAAGCACTTCATGGCTACAGACGTGAGTTCAACAGGAAAGTAGTCATTTAGGCAGGTTACTTTGGCGGTCTTGGGTACAGGGACTATGGTGGTCTGCTTGAAACATGTCGGTATTACAGACTGGGTCAGTTAGAGGTTGAAAATGTCAGTGAAGACTTAAACCACTGCTTGTAGAGATGATAACAATGAACACTGTGAGGGTTATATGGACCAGTGTGGTGGTACAGGCTGGGAAGGCTGAGGGTTATGTGGACCAGTGTGGTAGTACAGGCTGGGAAGGCTGAGGGTTATATGGACCAGTGTGGTGGTACAGGCTGGGAAGGCTGAGGGTTATATGGACCAGTGTGGTGGTACAGACTGGGAAGGCTGAGGGTTATATGGACAGGGGGGTGGTACAGGCTGGGAAGGCTGAGGGTTATATGGACCAGTGTGGTGGTACAGACTGGGAAGGCTGAGGGTTATATGGACCAGTGTGGTAGGTACAGACTGGGAAGGCTGAGGGTTATATGGACCAGTGTGGTGGTACAGACTGGGAAGGCTGAGGGTTATATGGACCAGTGTGGTGGTACAGGCTGGGAAGGCTGAGGGTTATATGGACCAGTGTGGTGGTACAGGCTGGGAAGGCTGAGGGTTATATGGACCAGTGTGGTGGTACAGACTGGGAAGGCTGAGGGTTATATGGACCAGTGTGGTAGGTACAGGCTGGGAAGGCTGAGGGTTATATGGACCAGTGTGGTGGTACAGGCTGGGAAGGCTGAGGGTTATATGGACCAGACATTTAGTGGGTGCTAGAATAAAAGCTGTGTACGGTACTCACGCCTGGCAGCATGACATGTCCCCGTTGGCTTGACAATAGCACTTCATGCAATCACTGGTCCTCCAGCGGGACCCGATATCATGCCACGTCCCATCCTTGTCGTAAAGACACTGCCTCATGCCTAAACAAGAAAACAATATAACATATCAATGTGTTTGTTGTCTTTTTCAATGAGATTCAAGATTCAAGTGTATTAGAAACATCATTGCATAACAATATGAAATTAGATGCTCTTTACAGGTCATAAAATAAAATACAAAAATATAACCCTAAAATCACATAATGATTTGGTACAAGTGGTTATTTTATTAAAATGATAAATGTACAGGTGTGTGTGTGTGTGTGTGTGTGTGTGTGTGTGTGTGTGTGTGTGTGTGTGTGTGTGTGTGTGTGTGTGTGTGTGTGTGTGTGTGTGTGTGTGTGTGTGTGTGTGTGTGTGTGTGTGTGTGTGTGTGTGTGTGTGTGTGTGTGTGTGTTAACAGCTGGTTATCTTTGTTCTTTACCTGGTTCTGCTGGTTTAATCCAGCAGCCAGCATGGAAAAGTGGCAGCAGTGCACACAGGATTACAGCTACAGCCAAGGACCTCTTCCCAGGGAGAAAGAAGAAAAAGCATATGTTATCAGAATCACCGTTATTCTCCTAGTAGGCTACATTTACAGTACTTGTTGACCACAATGAAGAGAACATACAGACAGGATACATAGATTCAGACAGGATACATAGATGCAGACAGGATACATAGATACAGACAGGATACATAGATGCAGACAGGATACATAGATGCAGACAGGATACATAGATACAGACAGGATACATAGATACAGACAGGATACACAGATGCAGACAGGATACATAGATGCAGACAGGATACATAGATGCAGACAGGATACATAAATGCAGACAGGATACATAGATGTAGACAGGATACATAGATGCAGACAGGATACATAGATGCAGACAGGATACATAGATGTAGACAGGATACATAGATGCAGACAGGATACATAGATGCAGACAGGATACATATATACAGACAGGATACATAGATACAGACAGGATACATAGATACAGACAGGATACATAGATGCAGACAGGATACATAGATGCAGACAGGATACATATATGCAGACAGGATACACAGATACAGACAGGATACATAGATACAGACAGGATACATAGATGCAGACAGGATACATAGATGCAGACAGGATACATAGATACAGACAGGATACATAGATACAGACAGGATACATAGATGCAGACAGGATACATAGATACAGACAGGATACATAGATACAGACAGGATACATAGATACAGACAGGATACATAGATACAGACAGGATACATAGATACAGACAGGATACATAGATGCAGACAGGATACATAGATGCAGACAGGATACATAGATGCAGACAGGATACACAGATGCAGACAGGATACATAGATGCAGACAGGATACATAGATGCAGACAGGATACATAAATGCAGACAGGATACATAGACGTAGACAGGATACATAGATGCAGACAGGATACATAGATGCAGACAGGATACATAGATGTAGACAGGATACATAGATGCAGACAGGATACATAGATGCAGACAGGATACATATATACAGACAGGATACATAGATACAGACAGGATACATAGATACAGACAGGATACATAGATGCAGACAGGATACATAGATGCAGACAGGATACATAGATGCAGACAGGATACATAGATACAGACAGGATACATAGATACAGACAGGATACATAGATGCAGACAGGATACATAGATACAGACAGGATACATAGATGCAGACAGGATACATAGATGTAGACAGAGGACAATAAAACCTAGTCCTTTCATCAAACCGTCTAAACATTAAAGATGAAGAACTAGCAAAGTGAACTGACACATTTTAACATGTGGAGGTGATAGGTCATTAACCCTCCTCTAGATCTCTGGGTAATAAAATAACCTAAAGTCACTTATAATTCTAATTACTCATACATAACATGCAATGATAGAAGGAACTTACCATGATTGACAGGAATTTAGACTGAATTCACAAGTAGATTCTGTTGAGCTGTAGAGCGAGGTGTCATTCAATAATCCTCCCCCATAACATCAGACAATAAGCACAACAAGAGAAGGAAACCCCATCAGTCTCTTACCTTCAGTAACAAGATGCTGGAGCTGGTCTGTGTGATCAGGAGTCAAGACAAGATGCTGGAGCTGGTCTGTGTGATCAGGAGTCAAGACAAGATGCTGGAGCTGGTCTGTGTGATCAGGAGTCAAGACAAGATGCTGGAGCTGGTCTGTGTGATCAGGAGTCAAGACAAGATGCTGGATCTGGTCTGTGTGATCAGGAGTCAAGACAAGATGCTGGAGCTGGTCTGTGTGATCAGGAGTCAAGACAAGATGCTGGATCTGGTCTGTGTGATCAGGAGTCAAGTCCATGTCTTCTCTCCAACAACTCACCATTTTATACTAGATGTAACACAAGTCCTTGTAGTTGCTCAACCTAGGGGCGTGGCTTTTGAGCGATCTTGTAGTTCTGGTGAAATCGGTGATCACTATCAGTAACTCCAATAAGAAGAAGGGTTACATAAACAATAGTAAAGTGTGATGTGTTGTAACATGCTGTTATCAAAAGGAAACACACTTGTGATAAACAGTTGTGCGATGCTGTTCCTTCCCTGGTACAATGATGATAATAATGTTGTGTTATTATTACTTAACAAATCATTGTAAAATGGCAGCAATTCAACGACATTTGTACAATGATTTGTGAAAAAATACAACAACAAAAAACCCATTCTGGTCATACCAGGGACGGGACAGCATCGCACAACTGTTCAAGGTGTTGTTTTGCGTGTAACTTCATTTTAACAGACACTTTGCCCCATAGGACCACCGTAGTGGCAGTTTCACGTTTTAATGTCACGTGCACAAATACAGTGAAATGCCTTTCTTGCAAGCTCTAAACCCAACAATGCAGTAATCAATAACGATGTAATATTAAAAATAATAAGGTAGAATAAAAACACACGAGATATAAAAATAAGAAATAAGAAGTTTTCAGACTTTTTATCCAATCCAGAAGCGTTCTGAAACAACATCCCGATAGCTACAGAAAGGTATGACAGCAGATAGATGAGAGGTGGTTATTGGGCAGCGCCTTGTATTAGTTAGTCATAATGTGATTCAGACATTGGTGTCAGCAGTGGGATTAAGAGTGAGTCTTCGTTCCAAATGGCACCCTATTCCCTATTCCCCCCTATTCCCCTGGTCCTCCAGTACCCCGAACAGCCCAACCCTGGTCCTCCAGTACCCGAACAGCCCAAACCTGGTCCTCCAGAACCCCGAACAGCCCAACCCTGGTCCTCCAGAACCCCGAACAGCCCAACCCTGGTCCTCCAGAACCCCGAACAGCCCAACCCTGGTCCTCCAGAACCCCCAACAGCCCAACCCTGGTCCTCCAGAACCCCCAACAGAACACATTTACACTGTAGCCCTGGACAAACACACTTCATTCAACTCATTGAAAGCTTTATGATTAGTTAACAAGTTGAATCAAGTGTGCTTGTCCAGGTTTACAGTAAACATTTGTACTGTTGGGGGTACTGGAGGTCCAGGGTCGGGAAACACTGGCTTAATGAACAAATAGAAATGTCCCAAAATAGCAAACTCCGCCCATCTGGCAGTCCAGGTAGGACAGATCAAACGCTCACAGTTTCAGATAGTATTTGAACCCAGGTTCTTCTCATGACACAGTCAGCACAGATGATAACACATCTTCAATGATAGACACATTACAGTATGGCTTTTCAATCATTACAGTTACAGAAAGTTACCAGACAGTATGGCAGAGCTAAGCTAACAATTATGTCAATTAAATCTATAAAACAATTACTGTACTTTTCCCTTTCATCCTTCATTCCCTGTTTATTGAGAGCAGGGGGAAGAAAACCCATCACTTCCCCTTACCACCGTAGACAGGACATGGAATGGAGCGATCATTCTTCTTGAACACGTTGTATTGACATGCCTTTTGGTCAAACTCCTTCATGCAACCATCAGGAAAACTTGTGGGCTCAGAAAACCTGCAATCAAACAATCAACATCTGCGAATACTTTGGTAGAAAATGTATGGACTATCACTCACTCACTCACTCACTCACTCACTCACTCACTCACTCACTCACTCACTCACTCACTCACTCACTCACTCACTCACTCACTCACTCACTCACTCACTCACTCACTCACTTACTCACTCACTCACTCACTCACTCACTCACTCACACACTCACACACTCACTCACTCACTCACTCACTCACTCACTCACTCACTCACTCACTCACTCACTCATTCTCAAATCAAATATTATTTGTCACGTGTGCTCGAATACAACAGGTGTAGACTTTACCGTGAAATGCTTCTTTACAAGCCCTTACAATGCAGTTTTAAGAAAATAAGAGTTAAGAAAATATTTACTAAATAAACTAAAGTTTAAAAAAGTAACACAATAAAATAACAATAACGAGGCTATATACAGTGGGTACCGAGTTAATGTGCGGGGGTACAGGTTAGTCGAGGTAATTGAGGTAGTTTGTACATGTAGGTAGAGGTAAAGTGACTATGCATAGATGAAACATCGTTCGGGTCTCCATTCGATTCATTGTTCAGGAGTCTTATGGTTTGGGGGTAGAAGCTGTTAAGGAGCCTTTTGGACCTAGACTTGGCGCTCTGGTACCACTTGCCGTGCGATAGCAGAGAGAATAGTCAATAACTTGGGTGGCTGGAGTCTTTGAAAACAAATTTGGGCCCCTGACACCGCCTGGTATAGAGGTCTTGGATGGCAGGGAGCTTGCCCCTAGTGATGTACTGGGCCGTACGCACTACCCTCTGTAGCGCCTTTAAGTCGGAGGCCGAGAAGTTGCCATACTAAGCGGTGATGCAGCCAGTCAAGATGCTCTCAATGGTGCAGCTGTAGAACTTTTTGAGGATCTGAGGACCCATACCAAATCTTTTCAGTCTCCTGAGGGGGAATAGTCTTCACGACTTTCTTGGTGTGTTTGGACCATGATAGTTTGTTGGTGATGTGGACACTTGAAGCTCTCGACCCGCTCCACTACAGCCCCGTCGAAGTGAACGGGGGCATGTTTGGCCCTCCTTTTCCTGTAGTCCACGATCAGCTCCTCTGTCTTGCTCACATTGAGGGAGAGGAGTGGGTCTAGGGTTTCCAGGATGATAGTGTTGATGTGAGCCATGACCAGCCTTTCAAAGCACTTCATGGCTACAGACGTGAGTTCAACAGGAAAGTAGTCATTTAGGCAGGTTACTTTGGCGGTCTTGGGTACAGGGACTATGGTGGTCTGCTTGAAACATGTCGGTATTACAGACTGGGTCAGTTAGAGGTTGAAAATGTCAGTGAAGACTTAAACCACTGCTTGTAGAGATGGTAACAATGAACACTGTGAGGGTTATATGGACCAGTGTGGTGGTACAGGCTGGGAAGGCTGAGGGTTATATGGACCAGTATGGTGGTACAGACTGGGAAGGCTGAGGGTTATATGGACCAGTGTGGTGGTACAGGCTGGGAAGGCTGAGGGTTATATGGACCAGTGTGGTGGTACAGACTGGGAAGGCTGAGGGTTATATGGACAGGGGGGTGGTACAGGCTGGGAAGGCTGAGGGTTATATGGACCAGTGTGGTGGTACAGACTGGGAAGGCTGAGGGTTATATGGACCAGTGTGGTAGAAGGCTGAGGGTTATATGGACCAGTGGGGTGGTACAGGCTGGGAAGGCTGAGGGTTATATGGACCAGTGTGGTGGTACAGGCTGGGAAGGCTGAGGGTTATATGGACCAGTGTGGTGGTACAGGCTGGGAAGGCTGAGGGTTATATGGACCAGTGTGGTGGTACAGGCTGGGAAGGCTGAGGGTTATATGGACCAGTGTGGTAGGTACAGGCTGGGAAGGCTGAGGGTTATATGGACCAGTGTGGTGGTACAGACTGGGAAGGCTGAGGGTTATATGGACCAGACATTTAGTGGGTGCTAGAATAAAAGCTGTGTACGGTACTCACGCCTGGCAGCATTACATGTCCCCGTTGGCTTGACAATAGCAGTTCATGCAATCACTGGTCCTCCAGCGGGACCCGATATCATGCCACGTCCCATCCTTGTCGTAAAGACACTGCCTCATGCCTAAACAAGAAAACAATATAACATATCAATGTGTTTGTTGTCTTTTTCAATGAGATTCAAGATTCAAGTGTATTAGAAACATCATTGCATAACAATATGAAATTAGATGCTCTTTACAGGTCATAAAATAAAATACAAAAATATAACCCTAAAATCACATAATGATTTGGTACAAGTGGTTATTTTATTAAAATGATAAATGTACAGGTGTGTGTGTGTGTGTGTGTGTGTGTGTGTGTGTGTGTGTGTGTGTGTGTGTGTGTGTGTGTGTGTGTGTGTGTGTGTGTGTGTGTGTGTGTGTGTGTGTGTGTGTGTGTGTGTGTGTGTGTGTGTGTGTGTGTGTGTGTTAACAGCTGGTTATCTTTGTTCTTTACCTGGTTCTGCTGGTTTAATCCAGCAGCCAGCATGGAAAAGTGGCAGCAGTGCACACAGGATTACAGCTACAGCCAAGGACCTCTTCCCAGGGAGAAAGAAGAAAAAGCATATGTTATCAGAATCACCTTTATTCTCCTAGTAGGCTACATTTACAGTACTTGTTGACCACAATGAAGAGAACATACAGACAGGATACATAGATTCAGACAGGATACATAGATGCAGACAGGATACATAGATACAGACAGGATACATAGATGCAGACAGGATACATAGATGCAGACAGGATACATAGATACAGACAGGATACATAGATACAGACAGGATACACAGATGCAGACAGGATACATAGATGCAGACAGGATACATAGATGCAGACAGGATACATAAATGCAGACAGGATACATAGATGTAGACAGGATACATAGATGCAGACAGGATACATAGATGCAGACAGGATACATAGATGTAGACAGGATACATAGATGCAGACAGGATACATAGATGCAGACAGGATACATATATACAGACAGGATACATAGATACAGACAGGATACATAGATACAGACAGGATACATAGATGCAGACAGGATACATAGATGCAGACAGGATACATATATGCAGACAGGATACACAGATACAGACAGGATACATAGATACAGACAGGATACATAGATGCAGACAGGATACATAGATGCAGACAGGATACATAGATACAGACAGGATACATAGATACAGACAGGATACATAGATGCAGACAGGATACATAGATACAGACAGGATACATAGATGCAGACAGGATACATAGATACAGACAGGATACATAGATACAGACAGGATACATAGATACAGACAGGATACATAGATGCAGACAGGATACATAGATACAGACAGGATACATAGATGCAGACAGGATACACAGATGCAGACAGGATACATAGATGCAGACAGGATACATAGATGCAGACAGGATACATAAATGCAGACAGGATACATAGACGTAGACAGGATACATAGATGCAGACAGGATACATAGATGCAGACAGGATACATAGATGTAGACAGGATACATAGATGCAGACAGGATACATAGATGCAGACAGGATACATATATACAGACAGGATACATAGATACAGACAGGATACATAGATACAGACAGGATACATAGATGCAGACAGGATACATAGATGCAGACAGGATACATATATGCAGACAGGATACATAGATACAGACAGGATACATAGATACAGACAGGATACATAGATGCAGACAGGATACATAGATACAGACAGGATACATAGATGCAGACAGGATACATAGATGTAGACAGAGGACAATAAAACCTAGTCCTTTCATCAAACCGTCTAAACATTAAAGATGAAGAACTAGCAAAGTGAACTGACACATTTTAACATGTGGAGGTGATAGGTCATTAACCCTCCTCTAGATCTCTGGGTAATAAAATAACCTAAAGCCACTTATAATTCTAATTACTCATACATAACATGCAATGATAGAAGGAACTTACCATGATTGACAGGAATTTAGACTGGATTCACAGGTAGATTCTGTAGGTTCTGTTGAGCTGTAGAGTGAGGTGTCATTCAATAATCCTCCCCCATAACATCAGACAATAAGCACAACAAGAGAAGGAAACCCCATCAGTCTCTTACCTTCAGTAACAAGATGCTGGAGCTGGTCTGTGTGATCAGGAGTCAAGACAAGATGCTGGAGCTGGTCTGTGTGATCAGGAGTCAAGACAAGATGCTGGAGCTGGTCTGTGTGATCAGGAGTCAAGACAAGATGCTGGAGCTGGTCTGTGTGATCAGGAGTCAAGACAAGATGCTGGATCTGGTCTGTGTGATCAGGAGTCAAGACAAGATGCTGGAGCTGGTCTGTGTGATCAGGAGTCAAGACAAGATGCTGGAGCTGGTCTGTGTGATCAGGAGTCAAGTCCATGTCTTCTCTCCAACAACTCACCATTTTATACTAGATGTAACACAAGTCCTTGTAGTTGCTCAACCTAGGGGCGTGGCTTTTGAGCGATGTTGTAGTTCTGGTGAAATCGGTGATCACTATCAGTAACTCCAATAAGAAGAAGGGTCACATAAACAATAGTAAAGTGTGATGTGTTGTAACATGCTGTTATCAAAAGGAAACACACTTGTGATAAACAGTTGTGCGATGCTGTTCCTTCCCTGGTACAATGATGATAATAATGTTGTGTTATTATTACTTAACAAATCATTGTAAAATGGCAGCAATTCAACGACATTTGTACAATGATTTGTGAAAAAATACAACAACAAAAAACCCATTCTGGTCATACCAGGGACGGGACAGCATCGCACAACTGTTCAAGGTGTTGTTTTGCGTGTAACTTCATTTTAACAGACACTTTGCCCCATAGGACCACCGTAGTGGCAGTTTCACGTTTTAATGTCACGTGCACAAATACAGTGAAATGCCTTTCTTGCCAGCTCTAAACCCAACAATGCAGTAATCAATAACAATGTAATATTAAAAATAATAAGGTAGAATAAAAACACACAAGATATAAAAATAAGAAATAAGACATTTTCAGACTTTTTATCCAATCCAGAAGCGTTCTGAAACAACATCCTGATAGCTACAGAAAGGTATGACAGCAGATAGATGAGAGGTGGTTATTGGGCAGCGCCTTGTATTAGTTAGTCATAATGTGATTCAGACATTGGTGTCAGCAGTGGGATTAAGAGTGAGTCTTCGTTCCAAATGGCACCCTATTCCCTTTATAGTGCACTACTTTTGACCAGAGGCCTATATAAGGAATAGGGTGCCAATTGGGAAACATCTGAAGTGTCACTACATCAGAGAAGAAGGTAAGCTTCACTGTGCTCCCTCCGAGAGCAGAGCAGAGCGGTCTCTGTGTCGTGGAAGGGAGCTTTCTGAAGGAACAGCAAGCCAGTCAACAGTAGCTGGGGAAAATGCCAACAAGAGCAGTGCTTGCTGCCATGGCAACAGGGCAGCGCCACAGTTCTTCCTACTCCATTAAGAAAGATGTGGTGGCTCTGCGGCTCTGCCCTCAGTGGTGCTGTAGCATGACACCGCCATGCTCATAGAGCCCATTGAGACTAAGCTGGGGAATTCAGCAGTTAATGAAAATAGCAGGGTTGTCTCCCAAATAGCACACTATTCCCTATATAGTGCACTACTTTTGACCAGGGCCAGCTCAGATCCATTGGGAAGGTGTCACTGATCCCACCCCACCACCTGAGTTTCAAGCAGCAGAAACAAAAATACATTTTGGTGTTGTACCACACACACCACTGGGGAATATAGAATAATGAATAGAACCCTGGGGAATATATAATAATGAATAGAACCCTGGGGAATATAGAATAATGAATAGAACCCTGGGGAATATAGAATAATGAATAGAACCCTGGGGAATATAGAATAATGAATAGAACCCTGGGGAATATAGAATAATGAATAGAACCCTGGGGAATATAGAATAATGAATAGAACCCTGGGGAATATAGAATAATGAATAGAACTCTGGGGAATATAGAATAATGAATAGAACCCTGGGGAATATAGAATAATGAATAGAATCCTGGGGAATATAGAATAATGAATAGAACCCTGGGGAATATAGAATAATGAATAGAACCCTGGGGAATAAAGAATAATGAATAGAACCCTGGGGAATATAGAATAATGAATCGAATCCTGGGGAATATAGAATAATGAATAGAACCCTGGGGGATATAGAATAATGAATAGAACCCTGTGGAATATAGAATAATGAATAGAACCCTGGGGAATAAAGAATAATGAATAGAACCCTGGGGAATATAGAATAATGAATAGAACCCTGGGGAATATAGAATAACGAATAGATGTCACAGCCGTCGTAGGGAGGAGACCAAGGCGCAGCGTGGTATGCGTACATTCTCTTTATTATAAGAATGAACACTGAACAAAACAACAAAACAACAAAACGAACCGTGAAGCTATACAAAAGAGTGCTGAACAGGCAACTACACATAGACAAGAACCCACAAAACCAAAAGGGAAAATGGCAACCTAAACATGATCCCCAATCAGAGACAACGATAAACAGCTGCCTCTGATTGGGAACCAGTTCAGGCCACCATAGACCTACATATACCTAGACATACCAAAACCCCTAGATATACAAAAAACCCTAGACAATACGAAAACAAGCATACCCACCCTCGTCACACCCTGACCTAACCAAAATAATAAAGAAAACATAGATAACTAAGGTCAGGGCGTGACAATAGACCCCTGGGGAATATAGAATAATGAATAGAACCCTGGGGAATAAAGAATAATGAATAGAACCCTGGGGAATATAGAATAATGAATAGAACCCTGGGGAATATAGATTCATCAATAGAACCCTGGGGAATATAGAATAATGAATAGAACCCTGGGGAATATAGATTCATCAATAGAACCCTGGGGAATATAGAATAATGAATAGAACCCTGGGGAATATAGAATAATGAATAGAACACTGGGGAATATAGATTCATCAATAGAACCCTGGGGAATATATAATAATGAATAGAACCCTGGGGAATATATAATAATGAATAGAACCCTGGGGAATAATGAATAATGAATAGAATGTAGAATAATGATTGGGGAATATAAAATAATGAAAAGAACCCTGGGGAATAAAGAATAAGCTGAGTATTCTGAGGTTGGAGCGTTTTGATTGAAACACTTGCCTTGACCCAATCAATTCAGCATAATAAAAGGGTGGTCTTAAGGTCATATTGCTGGGAAACTGGTTTTGGTGAATACACATTTGGTGAATGCTTGTAATACTGGTGATGCAATAGTAAGACCAAACCTGTCACATCATAGACTATCAGGTGTCAAGCTATGGCGTGAGGAACAGCAGTTTTGTTCTCTAGAAATAGGGAATTATTTTGTAGGCTGAACTGATGTAGACGTGAGCAGCGATTTCAACCTCAGGAAGGCCTGTATAATGTGAATTATGGAGTAGTGAATGAATGAATGAATGAATGAATGAATGAATGAATGAATGAAATGTTATTTTCGTGTCACATCGCCAGTTGGCAACCCTTCCCGTATGGGATTAATTGACAGATAAACAAACATTACAACAATTCACTGTGATAATTCAGTGATAATTTTGTCTCCGGTGTTCTTTGCAGTGCGCATCGCATAAAGAGTGAAACAATTAAAATATAAAAATCAATACATAATAATAAATAAGGTTATCCAAACAATAATTATATCCCTAGAGCAGTAAAAAAATATACATACATATACAGTACCGGTCAAAAGTTTGGACACACCTACTCATTCAATGTTTTTTCTTTATTCTTACGATTTTCTACATTGTAGAATAATAGTGAAGACATCAAAACTATGAAATATTAGCCCAAAATAGTAGCCCAAAAAGTGTTACATTTTATATTTGAGACTCTTCAAAGTAGCCACCCTTTGCCATGATGACAGCTTTGCACACTCTTGGCATTCTCTCAACCAGCTTCACGTGGAATGCTTTTCCAACAGTCTTGAAGGAGTTCCCACATATGCTGAACATTTGTTGGCTGCTTTTCCTTCACTCTGCGGTCCAACTCATCCCAAACCATCTCAATTGGGTTGAGGTCTGGTGATTGTGGAGGCCAGGTCATCTGATGTAGCACTCCATCACTCCTTCTTGGTAAAATAGCCCTTACACGGCCTGGAGGTGTGTTGGGTCATTGTCCTGTTGAAAAACAAATGATAGTCCCACTAAGCGCAAATCAGATGGTATGGCGTATCGCTGCAGAATGCTGTGGTAGCCATGCTGGTTAAGTGTGCCTTTAATTCTAAATAAATCACAGACAGTGTCACCAGCAAAGCACCCCACACCATCACACCTCTCCCTCCATGCTTCACGGTGGGAACCACACATGAGATCATCCATTCACCTACTCTGCGTCTCACAAAGACATGGTGGTTGGAACCAAAAATCTCAAATTTGGACTCATCAGGTTGTGTTTCTTGGCCCAGGTGCCATTTGGGACACACAGTCTGTCACCAGTGAGAACAATGAGCAAGAACATTGCAGCCATCACACTAACTCTTGCTCCCTTCCTCCGGTGCTCGACATCGCCGGTCTACTAACCACTGGTCCTGGCATCCCACATTTTGCACACCTGGCAACCATCACCACCCTGATTACTCTCCCTTCATTATAACCCTCAGTAAGCCTCAGTCATCAGGCAGTATTGGTTTTGGTTACGTTCAGTACTCTTCTCCTGTTTTGTATTTTCTTCATGTCTATTAAACTCACCTTCAGCCACCTGCTTCCTGACTGCCTGCGTACACGTTACAGCCCCACACTACAGATGTGGATTCTGTCCATCTTACCTTTGGTTGTGTTTGACCTGGATAAACAAATCCAGTCTGATATCCAATGAGTGGTAGTCAAGAAGGAACAGTATGCATGTGCCTGGATTCAAGCCTGAGAGGCCCAGTTTCTACATATTAATGTCTTTTCCATGTGTTTGGGAGCCAAGACGCTCTCCATTCAGCCGAAAATAGAAGGTTGCT
The DNA here is from genome assembly GCF_045679555.1 of Salvelinus alpinus. Classification (NCBI taxonomy): domain Eukaryota; kingdom Metazoa; phylum Chordata; class Actinopteri; order Salmoniformes; family Salmonidae; genus Salvelinus; species Salvelinus alpinus. The sequence continues at coordinate 19,524,990 of NC_092089.1, forward strand.
GCTTACTCACAACATCTTCGTCCAGAGTGCAGTCTATGGCACCTAGATGAAGAGGAGGAGAGATTTGTTCAGAGTGGAGGAATACCACAGACCACTGACTGGAGGACTGTTGAAGACTGACATTCTGTTCCTTTATGTCAGGATCTGTTTCATTGAGAGCTACAATGGGGGAAAAATTCTAATCTCTACTTCTTCAAGAGAAGGTAAAGGACAAGGCTTGAAGGTGCAATATACGCCCCAAACGGCACCCTATTCCATTTATAGTGCACTACTTTTGACCAGGGACCATCACTATTATGAATGCATCATCATCATCCTCCTCAACAACATCGTCATCATGTTGCCACCCTACCAGGGAAGGAACAGCATTGCGTTCAAAACGTATAAAAGTTTTCATTTATTTTCTTTTTATAACACCATATCAGATGTGCCTCCTGGACATTACACCGCTAGAATCTGTCTGCTGCTGTCTAAAACATCCACCACTCAGTGTCTCTGTTAAAGCTCTTCAGACAACAACATAACTGATACTTCTCTCTCTCTGACTCTCACGCGCTCTCTCTCCATTTGAACAGAACCTACAGAATCTACCTTTGAATCAGGTCTACATTCCTATGAATCATGGTAAATTTGTTCAAATTTTGCATGTTAGGTGCCTTGAGTTATTAGAATCTTTTTAATTTACACATACAGTGCATTCGGAAAGTATTCCGGCCCCTTTTACTTTTTCCACATTTGTTACAGTACAGCCTTATTCAAAAATGTATTAAATTGTTGTTTTTCTCATCAATCTACATACAATATCCCATAATAACAAAACAAAAACAGGTTTTTAGAAATGTTTGAAAAAAACTAAGAAAAAATGAACACTTCAATATCACATTAAAATAAGTATTCAGACCATTTACTCAGGACTTTGTTGAAGCACTTTTGGCAGCGATTACAACCTCGAGTCTTCTTGGGTATGACTCTACAAGCTTGGCACAACTGTACTTGGGGAGTTTTTCCCATTCTTCTCTGCAGATCCTCTCAAGCTCGGTCAGGTTGGATTGGCAGCATCGCTGCACAGCTATTTTCCGGTCTCTCCAGAGATGTTCGATCAGGTTCAAGTATGGGCTCTGGCTGGGCCACTCAAGGACATTCAGAGACTTGTGCCGAAGCCACTCCTGCGTTGTCTTGGCTGTGTGTTTAGGGTCGTTGTCCTATTGAAAAGGTTAACTTTCGCCCCAGTCTGAGGTCCTGAGTGCTCTGGAGCAGGTTTTCATCAAGGATCTCTCTGTACCTTTTGGCAAACTCCAAGCGGGCTGTCTTTTACCTAGGTGTGGCTTCTGTCTGGCCACTCTACCATAAAGGCCTGATTGGTGGAGTGCTGCAGAGATGGGAGAACCATCCAGAAGGACAACCATCCCCACAGAGGAACTCTGGAGCTCTGTCAGAGTGACCACAGGGTCTCCCTGACCAAGGACCTTCTCCCCCAATTGCTCAGTTTGGCCGGGCAGCCATATCTAGGAAGAGTCTTGGTGGTTTGTTTCAAACTTCTTTCATTTAAGAATGATGGAGGCCATGGTATTCTTGAGAACCTTCAATGCAGCAAAACATTTTTGGTACCCTTCCCCTGATCTGTGCCTCGACACAATCCTGTCTCGGAGCTCTAAGGACAATTCCTTCCACCTCATGGCTTGAATTTTGCTCTGACATGCACTGTCAACTGTGGACCTTATATAGACAGGTGTGTGCCTTTTCAAATCATGTCCAAACAATTACATTTACCACAGGTGGACTCCAATCAAATTGTAGAAACATCTCAAGGATGATCAATGGAAACAGGATGCACCTGAGCTGAATACTTATGTAAATAACGTTTTTATGTTTTGGGTTTTTATGAATTTCAAAAATGTATAAACCTCTTTTTGCTTTATCATTATGGGGTAGTGTGTTTAGACTGATGAGGGGCGGGAAACGATTGAATCCATTTCAGAATAAGGCTGTAACGTAACAACATGTGGAAAAAGGGAATGGGGTCTGAAAAACTTTCCTAATGAACTGTAAGTAATGTGGTTTTCATTTTCATGTGATTGATGATGATAAATATGATTGATAAATATTGGGCATTTTAAATGACATAATAGGAAAGTAACATTGGAACAACATACTGAAAGGTAAATGTGTTACCTAGAGATCTAGAGTAGGGTCAATGACCTACTAGCGCCAAATGTTGAAATGTGTCACTTGTTTCTCCCTGGGAAGAGGTCCTTGGCTGTAGCTATAATCCTGTGTGCACTGCTGCCACTTTTCCATGCTGGCTGCTAGATTGAACAAGCTAAACCAGGTAAAGAACAAAGATAACCAGCTGTTAACACACACACACACACAAAAGTACACACACAAGTACACAAAACACAGGTATATTTAATAACCCCCAAAAAAGAACCCCTCTTATAGAAATATTATGATGTGATTTTATGGTTTTATTTCAGTGGTCCTCCACATGACCTTTAACCTCATTTCATATTGTTATGGACTGATGTTTCTTGAACGTGGCATGACATCACAACAAATATATATATTTTTATTGTTTTCTTGTTTAGGCATGAGGCAGTGTCTTTACGACAAGGATGGGACGTGGCATGATATCGGGTCCCGCTGGAGAACCAGTGATTGCATGAAGTGCTATTGTCAAGCCAACAGGGACATGTCATGCTACCAGGCGTGAGTACCGTACACAGCTTTTATTCTAGCACCCACTAAATGTCTGGTCCATATAACCCTCAGCCTTCCCAGCCTGTACCTACCACACTGGTCCATATAACCCTCAGCCTTCCCAGCCTGTACCACCACACTGGTCCATATAACCCTCAGCCTTCCCAGTCTGTACCACCACACTGGTCCATATAACCCTCAGCCTTCCCAGCCTGTACCACCACACTGGTCCATATAACCCTCAGCCTTCCCAGCCTGTACCACCACACTGGTCCATATAACCCTCAGCCTTCCCAGCCTGTACCACCACACTGGTCCATATAACCCTCAGCCTTCCCAGTCTGTACCACCACACTGGTCCATATAACCCTCAGCCTTCCCAGTCTGTACCACCACACTGGTCCATATAACCCTCAGCCTTCTCAGTCTGTACCACCACACTGGTCCATATAACCCTCAGCCTTCCCAGTCTGTACCACCACACTGGTCCATATAACCCTCAGCCTTCCCAGTCTGTACCACCACACTGGTCCATATAACCCTCAGCCTTCCCAGTCTGTACCACCACACTGGTCCATATAACCCTCAGCCTTCCCAGTCTGTACCACCACACTGGTCCATATAACCCTCAGCCTTCCCAGTCTGTACCACCACACTGGTCCATATAACCCTCAGCCTTCCCAGTCTGTACCACCACACTGGTCCATATAACCCTCAGCCTTCCCAGTCTGTACCACCACACTGGTCCATATAACCCTCAGCCTTCCCAGCCTGTACCACCACACTGGTCCATATAACCCTCAGTCTTCCCAGTCTGTACCACCACACTGGTCCATATAACCCTCAGCCTTCCCAGCCTGTACCACCACACTGGTCCATATAACCCTCAGCCTTCCCAGTCTGTACCACCACACTGGTCCATATAACCCTCAGCCTTCCCAGTCTGTACCACCACACTGGTCCATATAACCCTCAGCCTTCCCAGTCTGTACCACCCCACTGGTCCATATAACCCTCAGCCTTCCCAGTCTGTACCACCACACTGGTCCATATAACCCTCAGCCTTCCCAGTCTGTACCACCCCACTGGTCCATATAACCCTCAGCCTTCCCAGTCTGTACCACCACACTGGTCCATATAACCCTCAGCCTTCCCAGTCTGTACCACCACACTGGTCCATATAACCCTCACAGTGCTCATTGTTACCATCTCTAGCTCAGTGGTTTAACAATGGAATGAGGGAGTTACCTCAATTACCTCGACTAACCTGTACCCCCGCACATTGACTCGGTACCGGTACCCCCTGTTATTTTATTATGTAACTTTCTTTACTTTAGTTTATTTAGTAAACATTTCGTTAACTCTTATTTTCTTAAAACTGCATTGTTGGTTAAGGGTTTCTAAGTAAGCATTTCACGGTAAGGTCTACACCTGTTGTATAAATTTGATTTGAGAATGAGTGAGTGATAGTCCATACATTTTCTACCAAAGTATTCACAGATGTTGATTGTTTGATTGCAGATATTCTGAGCCCACACGTTTTCCTGATGATTGAGGAGGAGTTTGACCAAAAGGCATGTAAATATAACGTGTTCAAGAAGAATGATCGCTCCATTCCATGCCCTATCTACGGTGGTAAGGGGAAGTGATGGGTTTTCTTCCCCGTGCTCTGAATAAACAGGGTATAAAACTACAAATTGTTTTGCGTAAGAGACTGTTTAAAAAAAAAGTGTGTATTCATTTCCTTTTTGTTAACAGCTTTTTACACCATATCACACTTTATTATTGTCTATGGGGCCCCATCTCCCTGGAACTAGCGATTTGATCACCAATTTCAACAGAATTACAGGTTGTCACCCAAGAGTCACCCCCCCCCCCTGGTTGAGTAAAATGTTAAATCTAGTATGAACATTGTGAGTTGTTGGAAAGAAGACATCGATTTCACTCCTGATCTTAGAGAGTTTTGCCCAGGGCCCTGGATACAAGTAGTGGATTATAAAAGGGATGAGATAGTGGGGTATTTGGGACATTATTAATCAGTTACAGTCAGAAAACATTTTAACTTCCAGTGAACCAGACTCCCATCCTGCAGTTGTGGCTAGATTGAGTACAGCTAAAGTTTTTTTAAAAAAGAAAAGAAAATTGAGTCGCGTCTGTGACAATTTTAGATAACCCTTTTCCTAAGCTTAAACCAATTCTCATATGGAAACACTTGAGTACATGAGAGATTCAATGTATATTGAAAGCATGTGCTTCCACACAGGTGGGGTTCCTGAGTTAATTAAGCAATTAACACCAGGGGTTGGAACCTGTTCAGGGAACAGAACAACATTTTTCAAGGAACAGAAATAGAACCCGGAACGAAAGTGATCCATACTGTTCCGGAACAGAACCATTACTTTAAAAGCATGGGAACCGGTTAATGAAGTTCTTATACATTCCAGGCATTTTTTTCTAGTCCTACAACAAAAACTCAAAGCGCCTATGCAAAACCCTCACTCTGTCACTCAGGCTATTATTTTGCTACCATGGCTATGCCCCCATTGGATGACAACGCCCACATGCACATGCCACGAGTGGTCACTAAATAATATGATGAGCATGAAAACGATGTAAACCATATGCCATGGCCGTCTCAGTCACCAGGTCTCAACCCAATTGAACACTTATGCGAGACTTTTTCTCAAATATTTGATGAGATTGGAAAACCATTTGGGAGGAATCTTAGACCATTCCTCCACATATTATCTTTCCAGATCCTTGATACCCTTCGTCTGTGCTTATGGACCGCCCTCTAAGTCAAACCACAAGTTTTCAATTGGGTTCAATTTCAGAGACAGACGGCCATTGCAAAATATTAATTTTGTGGTCAATTAGGCTAACCATTTCTTTGTGGATTTTGATGAATGCTTGCTTGGGGTTATTATCTTGCTGGAAGATCTACTTGTGGCCAAGTGTCAGCCTCCTCGCAGAGGCAAAAAAACATTTTTGGCTAAAATGTCCTCGTACTTGGTAAAGTTTGTGATGTCGTTGACCTTAAAGGGCCCCAGGACCAGTGGAAGTTAAATAGCGCCATAACATCACAGATCCACCACCATATTTTACTGTAGGTATGAGGTACTTTTCTGCAGAAGCTTCTGTTTTTCTAACACCAAACCCACTGCTTTCAATAGATGTAAAAAAATAAAATATATATATTTTTTTTAAAGTAAATTGGCAAAATGTTTGTTACAAGGTTTTCATCACAGCGACGATATGCAGAAAAGAATACCCATACCTACTGTAAAATATGGTGGTGGATCTTTGATGTTATGGGGCTATTTCCTTTCCACTGGTCCTGGGGCTCTTGTTAAGGTCAACAGCATCATGAACATAGGGGGCCATTTGGGGCATGTGAATCAGTGAGAGGCCCTTCAATGTAGTCTCTAGTTGCAGTACCGGATTCACACAACAGAGGGCAGTGTTCAACGCAGCACATTACAACCCAGCATACAATACACAACACAATCCATTGTATTGTACAAGTGGGATTCCAGTGGCAGAAAAATGACATTAGCATGTAGGAAGGCTGCACTATATTTGGAGTAAGGGGTGGAACACCCAGACCATAACCATGACAACAGTAAAACAGTGACAAGGGAGATATGAGATAGCAATCATATCATTATTTCTGTTAAGTTTACTTAATATTTGGGAAGTGACCAAATTCATCTAAATCCACAGAACTCTATCCATGTAATAGGATCCTGGTCAAAGTAATGCACTATATAGGGTGTGTGGGGGGTGGGGGGGGGGGCATACTGTATACTGTATACTGCATACCAATCAGTCATGGTGGGGAAATGACTGATTGGCCCGAAAAGGCTTCTAGAACATTGTGGGGTTAAGTTGTTTAATAAACATTGAACTGTTGCCGGGCAGATCTGTTTTGCTGCTTGGTTCCAATCAGTGATAAAGTGGAACACTGCCTGGGCCAGTCAGAGGTGGACAAGCACCTCTCCAGACGAAGCCATTAGCAGTACCACAGAAAAACAACTCTCTACTTTGTCTGTCTGCCCTTGCTTATTACCCTATTCACTAGGCCATTTATTATAATCAAAACAGGGAGATAAATAGATGAAGCAGAGCTGACATTCATGTAATCTCTCTCGTGGACAGAAAACTGCTTGTCTTTATATCTTAACCAAACCTAGAACACGTCCCAAACGGTGACCTATTCCTATAGGGCTATGGGCAAAGGTAGTGTGCTATGTAGGAAATATGGTTCCTGATGACTCACTCTCAATGTAACTCCTCTGCTCTATCGTTCACTACATACAGTCTGACACTGCCACCCTAGAAGTCGTTTGTGGGACTTCAAAATGAGGGGCGTTCATCAGCGATTGGATCGTCTCTAACCAGTCAGAGTATCAAAGTTGATATCATGTAGGGCCGCCTCTTGCCCAACCCATTAGTTTTCTGGGACCAATCAGAACGGTCAGAATGTGTTCGCATTCCAGAAAATCGTCAGGGAGGGAGGCAAATCCAATCCTTCTCTTGGAATATACACTGTAGATTTCTACAACGTCTTTCTCATCTGTCCTTCTCTTGGAATATACACTGTAGATTTCTACAACGTCTTTCTCATCTGTCCTTCTCTTGGAATACACTGTAGATTTCTACAACGTCTTTCTCATCTGTCCTTCTCTTGGAATATACACTGTAGTTTCTACAACGTCTTTCTCATCTGTCCTTCTCTTGGAATATACACTGTAGATTTCTACAACGTCTTTCTCATCTGTCCTTCTCTTGGAATACACTGTAGATTTCTACAACGTCTTTCTCATCTGTCCTTCTCTTGGAATATACACTGTAGATTTCTACAACGTCTTTCTCATCTGTCCTTCTCTTGGAATACACTGTAGATTTCTACAACGGAATAGAGAGGCAGATCTCCCTCTCCCTACTGCGTGTCTGACACACAATTTATGGAGGGAAAAATAACAGGTACCGGCCAAACACACACATTTTCCAATACATTTATTCATAATTGAACAATCAAAATGGTGCACCAACACTGACAGAACATCAATATCTATTTTAAACTGGCTAATAAATAAAAATATCTCCATATCTGGAGCCTCGTCCAGGCTTGACTCGGTCCCACAGCATTCACAGTCCTCAGATCAATTAGGGCATAGCGTCTTGTGGCTACATCCCAAATGGGCACCCTATTCCCCATTTAGTGCACTACTTTTAACCAGGGCGTCCGCAATGCTATGGGCCGTGGTCAACCGCAGTGCACAAAAATATAGAGTGCCATTTGGGACGCAGACCTACTCTCCATCAGCCACACAGCCCTAGCAGTAGATTAGTAATGACGACCTCCCTTCGACTTATGAACGATAAACATTTGTCTTGAAAATCTTGAACTGGAGATGCTTGGATGCTCCTCTATTCTTTTCTGTTAAGAGAAACCACAAGTACTGAGAAATGACAGGTCTGAATCCTAAATGGCACCCTATATAGTGCACCCCTTTTGCCCCTACCCCCCTCTTATTATGGTTTCAAATTGCCACCATAAGTTCAAAGTGTTCAGTATATCTATGTTCATATTTCAGAACATACGTATTATTTAGACATATAGAATGGTGAAAATATACATGCTGAGGGCAAATGGGGAGCCACTCTACATGATCACTAACCCAAACAGGTCTATACTAGATAAAAATATTAAATATGTTACAACTTCCCCCGGTCTCCCCTTATTAATGGAAAGTGTAACTTTCAAACAATTTCCCCCCCTCTTTCCTACCCGCGAATCAAGGTAATTCAGACAAGCATGACAGAGTTGGAGGATATTTTTCAGTTAAAGTAAAGGACAGTAATGTTACAATGAAGGAAGGAAGCCCTATCACGGCTCAGTATAAAATGCAGACACAGGAGACAAAGGGCTGAGAGACAGAGGTTTAATCCTAGACACATGCAAAGTGGGATGTATACGGAGGGTGCGGGGGCAACAGAAGACGAACAGCAGAGGGGCTAACACGGAACCCAAACCGGCTGCGCGCGTGCGCTATCGTGCATAAATTTATTTTGTCCCCCTACACCAAACGCGATCACGACACGCAGGTTAAAATATCAAAACAAATTCTGAACCAATGACATTAATTTGGAGACAGGTCGAAAAGCATTAAACATGTATGGCAATTTAGCTAGTTAGCTTGCACTTGCTAGCTAATTTGTCCTATTTAGTTGGCTTGCTGTTGCTAGCTAATTTGTCCTGGGATATAAACATTGAGTTGTTATTTTACCTGAAATGCACAATGTCCTCTACTCCGACAATTAATCCACACATAAAACGGCCAACCGAATCGTTTCTAGTCATCTCTCCTCCTTCCAGGCTTTTTCATCTTTGAACTTATATGGTGATCGGCATCTAAACTTTCATAGTATTACCACGACGACCGGCAAAACAGTTTGTCTTTCAATCACCCATGTGGGTATAACCAATGAGGAGATGGCACGTGTGTACCTGCTTCAATAAACCAATGAGGAGATGGGAGAGGCAGGACTTTCAGCTCGATCTGCGTCAGAAATAGAAAGGAGTTCTATTTTAGCCCTTGGCATCGCAGACGCTCGTTGGCGCGCGCTAGCAGTGTGGGTGCAATTTTTGAATAACATGGATTTCTAAATGTATTTTGCCAACGCTCGCAACGTGTCCGGTCTGGTCAGCATGTAACGATTTTAGAGATGAGGAAAGGGCCGATAAAACTGGGGGAAGTTTACAGGACCCTCACCTTGTCAGAATCTATCTGAATATTTCCTGCAGGGAGGAGACAGTGGAGCGATGGAATTCACATTTCTCTGCTTTCACAAAAAGCTGGTTCTCCAGGAGATGCTGGAGGACCTGGAGAACGTGCTCTTGAGCTGAACGGGGGGGGGGGGTGAGGACACGAAAAGGTTCAACATGTCATGGAGCACATCGTTGACCAGGGCCTGGAATACTGCGGGAGCGTTGGTCAGTCCAAATGGCATCACAAGGTACTCGTAGTGCCCGCTAGCCGTGTTTAAGGCTGCCTTCCATTCATCTCCTTTCCCATATCCGAACCAGATGGTAAGCGTTTCCAAAGGTCCAACTTCGAGAAGAGAGAGTCCTCAATGTACCCTGCCATCGTCTTGGTCCGTAGGCTGTGTTGTGCCCGGGAGAAGGTCAATAGCGCAGTAGGGTCGATACGGAGGAAGAGATGAGGCGTGGGCTTTGTTGAAAACCTCCCGGAGGTCCTGGTACTCCGCGGGGACAGCGGAGAGATTCAAGGCTTTTCCCAAACCCGCAGGAAGACATCCCAGGGCAGGCTGCGCCAACTTCAGACAATGCATGTGGCAGAACGGGTTCCAACCCATGATAGAACCAGTAGCCCAGTCGATCAGAGGATTGTGCCTCTGGAGCCATGAAAACCCCAAAACCACAAGTACAGTACATAAGGAGATTCGATGAGCAGGAACTGCATAGACTCACTGTGATTATCTGACACTCGCAGGTTGGTAGGAAGCGTATTCTGGGTGACTCTGCCAATAGAGCGCCCATCCAGCGCTCTACCATCCATGGGAACAGAGAGGGTTGTGCTACGACACCAGGGTCCATAAAGCTCTCCTCAGCCCCAGAGTCAATGAGCACCCGGAGAGATTTGGACCGGTCACCATTCAACAGGATAGCATGGAGAGGGGTGAGAGTAATGGGAGATTGGAAACTCCTCGTACGGCTCACCAGCGTACTTGTACCTACTGATGAGGCTGTGCTCAGGAAGGGCAGAAAGGTCAGAACCGGGAGAACTAGAAACAAAAAAAACTTGAGAACGGGGAAACACACTGGTGCAACCTGACAAGACAAACTGGTTGCTAGGTTACCATGCTAGGTTACCATTCATTTTCATGTGAATATATGTGAATATTCAAAAATTCACATAAAGAAAATATGCTAATTTTCCCACTAGTGGTGTGTTTCCACCCAACTGACTTGTTGCGGATAAAAATCAGTGCATGATGATGTAGTGCACATAAAATGTACTTTTTCTCTAAAGTTTTCATGTACCGAATAAAAATCTAAAGGTCAATGTGTTTCCATCTCATTTTAAACTCTACCAAAAGTTTGGTCACAAAAACTGCTGCGTTGAATAGAAAATGTGCCTCCTCTGGTCTTGGCACGTGCTCTCTAGCCAACAGCTGGCAGACACAGTACGGGTAGGCTAGTCTACATGATGAAGTTATTATGGATATTATTATGGAATATTTTTATTTGTCAAATGGAATTTGTCTTGGAAAGAAAAGTCCTCATTAACCACATTTCCATCCACAGGTGTTATGCCAATAAAGTCATAGCGTATTCAAAAGAAGTGATGGAAAGAGGAAGTTTTGGTACAATTTTACAAATGCCGACAGAAAATGTAAAATTTCGACATGGTGGGACATTATTTTGTTGGTCAAATTAATTATGCTAGAAATGGCAGTGGAACCACCTTTTTGCACAAATATTGATATGATAACCATCATATCAAAGTAAACTTGGGAGTTACACGATGATATGGTGTGTGGTCCCCCCACCACGACCCGGGAAACCATGTTTATTAGTCTAAAATAAAACAAATTATGAAGGGAAAGCCGGGACGAAAGTAACATGGGGTGAAAGTAACACGCCCATTTTCTCAGATAAGACAGAAGCATGTAACTAATGTGGAGGACGAGCTCCCTGCAAAAAAAACAGCCCAGTCCGACCATGTTTTGCTAAGTTATCAACAAAAAGTGGTTTTGAGCTGTAGAGTTGTGTTTAGTTGTTTAAGGTTCCTAACATACGTAATTTTCTTAACCCCTCTAGTGACTAAATGACAGCATAGGTTTCAAGTATCATGCTGGCTATTCATGGGTGTTGTGTTGCGTTGTGGAACTCTGAAAACTACAAGGTCAAGTCATGACGTCCATGATCTTCAGGTCAAAAAGTCGGAGCTCTAGAAAGAGGACCGAATTCCCTAATTGAAATTCTGTGTTGGATGACCGTTCAAAACTATTTTTCCCAGTCGGGGATAGTATATTTTGTTGAGTTCCCAGTGAGTCAGTAGTTAGAGATTTCTGAGTTCTGAGTTCTTTTGAACGCGGCATTAGCCTGGGAGAAGTTACAGGAGAGATGGGTGGGACGAAAGTAACACAATGTTAACTGATGACCTGGAATAGAATCGGGTAAATGTTTTAACACAGTCTTCTCTAGTTGATATTGCTTTTATAATGCGAAATATCAACAAGTGACTGAATGTTCGAAAATTCTATATATCATTAGAAGTATGCCTTAATCAATTGACTTGATGAATCAGCTTCTCACATAAGCTTTTATCGACAGGTTAGCGTTTATTTAAAATATATTTTTTTTATGATTCTGGGGGTTAATTACCTTGTGTCAAGCCATGAAAATGTGATAAACCTGATGAGTTTGCTGTTTGTGAAAATAATAAATAAGTTTATTTTATCAACACACGAGGAGTGTTCATGACAAGGACAGCTGGATTGGCTTAGATTGGATTGACAAGGACCTGATTGGCTTAGCATGAATAGTCATGGAAAATGGAGAAAATATATCTTACTACATTCCCATTAAAGTGAGATGAGAAAATGATGGTTAATATAGCTGTTATGTGATCCATTTTAGTCTGATTCATATTGTAAGGAAAATTGTTGTGTTGCGCAACATTGCGATGTTGATGCATGGTTCATTTTCATACATTTTTAACCTATAGCATGAATTATTGAACTCCATACAAACATGAAATGATGGCTGATAGTACATTTGTTGAAAGTAACAAGCATTACTAAACAGAAATATGGAAATAAGACAGATATTGTGCACTTCTCGCCAGCTGTTACTTTCATCCCAAGGCTGTGTTTCTCCCGCCCCGTCTGCCAACGTACAGAATAATACGAAATGCTCTGAGATTAGGCTGCGTAATTTTGCGGAAATTCCGTTCTTGGTCTATTAGATTTTTTTGTCATTTATTCTAGAAACGAAATTACAGTTGCTAATAGTAGAGGGCATATACATTCTTTGTCATAAAATACGTTTTCTAGCGCTATCGATCTGTGAGTAATTAGTTAAAAACGACGTTACTGTTCATGCCGGTTCGTTCCAGTTTTACTGGGTGGTGAAGGATGCACCTTTCCAATAAATATCGAGGGTCTGATTCTGGTGACGTGATCGATGCTTGACTGCCGTTTGAAAAAAATATATTCTCAATCTTATCCATAATAATTTCATAAATGTAGACTAGTATCTTCGAACAGTTTACTAGAGCGCACGTGCCAAGGCCAGAAGTACGCACATTTGCTATTTAGCGCAACAGTGTTTGTGACAAAACTATCCGTAGAGTTGAGAACGCAATGGCAACACATTGAATTTAAGATTTTTATTCGGTACGTGAAAACTTAAGCGAAAATTTACATTTTGTGTGCACTACGTCATCATGCAGTGGATTTTTATATTCAACAAGTTCGTTTTTTAAATTCTTGTTGCCAAATAATTTATACACAAACAAAAATTCCAGAATTCTATACCAAAATTACAAATATTTTTGATAGAATTGAATCATCTTGCTAATCATCATTATCCCTAGTGAATAACAAGAATAACATCTTCCTGAATCATTGAGATTTTTTCCAAGTGAATACAATTCCACTTGATTTGTGTTTTTATTTTTATTTATATATTTAATTTTTTGTATGTATTTAGTATTTTGTTTATACCAGTGTTTTGTTTTGTTAGACATGTTTGATGTAGCGATTTAAGTTTATATATTTTTTAAAATAATAATACAAAATTAAGTTAAAAAATACAAAATATACAAATGAATTAATACAAAAAAATACAAAAAAGTCCGTTTGGTGGAAACAGCACTGATGGGAAAATGCTACTGTTTTCTTTATTCGGATTTTAGAATATTTGCATGAAAATCTGTCGTAAATTGGATGGAAACCGAGCTAGTGTCCGACATGGAGTCAAGACGAAGTCAAAACTTATCCAACGTCGAGACAAGACCAATACACTGTAGACCGGTCTGGAATAATGCAACACTGGTGTGTTGTTGCATGGCAGAACTAGCTAAGGGGTCTAGCCAATCAATGTATTTATTTAGCCAGGATAGTTCACTCGGTGACCAGGGCCCATAGGCTGCACCGTTCGGGACGCCCTGAGTGATCCAGTGGTCTCCATTTGCCAGTACAATATGTCATGGTATTGTTGGGTTGATTACACTTCATAACAGAATGCTTTGGTACAGATCGATATCATCACACAGACGCCAAGGAAACTGAACTGTTGCCATGACTGTTCCATGAAATTTGAATCCCATTCTCTGTAAAATAATGATCAATCATGTTTTATTCATGTGAATAATAATCCATAAAAAGTGCAAATTCAACACCGAAATGTGCTGACAATTCCAACTAATACACCAAGCTCATTTACTAAAATAAAATCATTAGTACACAAACATATTTCATAAATTAATGTATAAAATTGCAAATAAAATACATCAATAGTGTACTATCATCCCATGGTATTAGATGTAGCCTAGCAACTGAATTAAGAGTGTTTTTGAATTACTTACATTTTATACCGGGCCATTTTCTTTATACTGTTACTGTACTTTAACAAATGTATAGCAATACTGTAGTACTTATATTCTATAATCAAGGCAAATATATTAAAATGACAACCATGGAAAGGTAACATGTTAGGAAGACAGGCAATCCTGTCACTTTGGACTTAAAACATCAAACAGAAATTAGAATCATAGTTAGCCGACATCTAATTCTGAAAAACATTTGGACTCAATACTCAGGTATTCATCGTTTTTCCCAGAAATTCTGGCTAAAGTATTCCTGGATTTCTTGCTTATTCCCTTCAGAATTTGGGAATCTTCAAACTGGAATTTCTGGAAAACCTGTGAATTTTGGGGAAATGTCCAGAATTGAAAGCCTATTGGCACCTCATATGGTAGTAGTATTTACTGACAGACACAATCATAATACGGTACACTTGAAGCACGCAAAAAGTTTTCATCTCCGTAGCTAAATGGGACATGGTGACAAGTTTGGTGGTCATGGGTACATTTAGACAACAAGATGAGACCAATCATTAACTTACCCCTTAATACTTGTTGAGTTCATTCATGCAGGCTGTGGTAAAACTGCTTAATGAAATGATGGACAACAACATGCCACTCACTCCAGCTTTCTGGTATTTGGTCAAGTATTTCATGTTACAAAGTTTAAGGAATAATTTAGAGAGCGATTCAATTACGACGGAAGTTCCAAACATAAATACAGTCCTAAGTAACAAAATGTGTTTTTCCATGTTAGATCAGATAGTAAATCAACTGAAACACGTCATATGGGGCTCCTGAGTGGCGCAGCGGTCTATTGCACTGCATCTCAGTGCTGGAGGCGTCACTACAGACCCTGGTTCGATTCCAGGCTGTATCACAACCGGACGTTATTGGGAGTCCCATAGGGCGGCGCGCAATGGGCCCAGCTTCGCCCGTGTTAGGGCTTGGCCGGGGTAGGCCGTCATTGTAAATAAGAATTTGTTCTTAACTGACTTGCCCTGGTTAAAGGTTAAATAAATATCCTCTTGAGCATTGAGATAATACACGTGAAAATTTATACTGAATCAGCCCAGGTGTTCTGTTATGTTAACAGATCCAAAATAAAGCTATTTTATAGTCTGATGACAACCAAAGAAGTGTCTAGTTGTAACCAGATAATGATTAGACAATAATCTACCCATAGTGCAGTGAGACGCGAGGGCAATGTCAACCAAACCATTAGCATGTTGTGATTCTAGGAGTGTTGGATTGTTACCAAGCAATATCTTAAAATAAGCCAAATTATAAAACTGCATCAATATGCTGATAGGCTAAAACTACTAAATAACTATTCTCTCGTCTTCCACGTCCTCATCCTAGAGATTACATTTTAATTTAATTAATTTTGAAAACCAAAGGCAATTAAATTAATACATTTAATAACTTCTCCTGAAAAAAGTTGATTCCTCAGTGCTTCCTAACTGATCGGGTGCTAATTTGCATACTACCATTGCACAAATCTAAAAAGGTAGAACGTATTCCTCCTCTGAAAAACAACCAGAGTACAGTAGTTGAGAAACAAGAGATGGTTCTAGAAACTCTGACGTCACATAGAAGAGCTGTGAGAGGGACCTAGATACTGATGATGTCATACTGTATTTTCTGTCTTCAGGCTTATGCAGAGCTTTCGCCTCCCCTCATTGTTTTTGCAGAGTGGTTCCCAGTTCAGTTGTCTCCCCATAGCCTAGTGACACTAGGCTGCCTTAGTGCTGGAGTAGTGGTGTCACTTTCAATCGGAGGACGGACTCACTGTAATGGATGGAACGGAATTTATGGTTTCAATGTGTTTGATACCATTCCATTCACTCCACTCCAGCCATTATTATGAGACGTCCTCCCCTCACCAGCCTCCTCTGTACTGCAGGGTTGAGAGCAACATGTACCTCTTCAAATAAAATAGTAGCCAGGTCCCAGCCAGGCTTTAGCTTGGCCTTAACCAATCAGAATGGTCACCAGGCTTTAGCTTGGCCTTAACCAATCAGAATGGTCATCTGGCTCCGGTGCGCTTGACAACGATAGTGCCAGCCACCATGTCATACACAGTCCTGTTGTGTTGGAAGAAGAAGACCGTGATGAAGGCTGGGAACAAGAAGGCAATGGAGAAGTTTTTGTTCAAGGCTCGGACTGTCGATCTGAAGAGGGACACAGGAACAAGACGTGTGAAAGTCACGGAGATGATAGAAATAACAGCAGATGAGCAGAACATCAAGGGACTTCATCTAATGGCCAGATTGTCATGTTTCACCTCATCACCACTTCAAAAATCAAGTGTCAAATAACCAAATGAGCTGGTTTATTATTTCACAACACGTGGATTGATGAGGGTTGGTGTTGGTGTGATCCACTACTTACGCAGAGAGAGTGACGTTAGTGGCAGGCACCACGAGGACCCGGTTGGGTTGAACCAGGACGGAGGAATCACAGCTGATCACTCTGAGACCAATGAGAAACTTCCCCGGAGTGGCGCCCCCTGCTCCCCAGATACACACAATCTGACAGGAGACAATCAATCAATAAAACCGTACTATCAACAGAGGGAACTTGTATTTGCAGACAGAGAGGAGAAACATGATAAAATACACAGAATCCATATCAAATAGTTAAAAAACAATCACACTGCAACTTCAGGACAAAGACAGAAACATCAGCACACTGCAACTTCAGGACAAAGACAGAAACATCAGCACACTGCAACTTCAGGACAAAGACAGAAACATCAGCACACTGCAACTTCAGGACAAAGACAGAAACATCAGCACACTGCAACTTCAGGACAAAGACAGAAACATCATCACACTGCAACTTCAGGACAAAAACAGTCAAGGGTCATTTCACAGCCCAGAGACATTTAAGCAGAAAATAAAAACATTCCATGTAATTTCTGTTCATAGTAGCAGTTTGATTTGTCACCTGACCTCATAGAAACACACTAGTATCCGGTAGACCAGGGCGACCAGCATCATCTTCTGTAGTTCTTCCATGGACGTGTCTTCATCTATTTCCTCCACAATGAAATGCATGGCAAACTTGGAAATGTCCCTGAAAGAAAAATACAAATGATTCTTCAATCATGACTATATACAGTAGGTATGCTATGCATGCTACAAATGATTCTTCATTAATATATACAGTAGTTATGCATGCTACAAATGATTCTTCAATCATGACTATATATACAGTAGTTATGCATGCTACAAATGATTATTCAATCATTAATATATACAGTAGTTATGCATGCTACAAATGATTGTTCAATCATGACTATATACAGTAGGTATGCTATGCATGCTACAAATGATTCTTCATTAATATATACAGTAGTTATGCACGCTACAAATGATTCTTCAATCATAACTATATATACAGTAGGTATGCATGCTACAAATGATTCTTCAATCATAACTATATATACAGTAGGTATGCATGCTACAAATGATTCTTCAATCATAACTATATATACAGTAGGTATGCATGCTGCAAATGATTCTTCAATCATAACTATATATATACAGTAGGTATGCATGCTACAAATGATTCTACAATCATAACTATATATACAGTAGGTATGCATGCTACAAATGATTCTTCAATCATAACTATATATATACAGTAGGTATGCATGCTACAAATGATTCTTCAATCATAACTATATATATACAGTAGGTATGCATGCTACAAATGATTCTTCAATCATAACTATATATACAGTAGGTATGCATGCTACAAATGATTCTTCAATCATAACTATATATACAGTAGGTATGCATGCTACAAATGATTCTTCAATCATAACTATATATACAGTAGGTATGCATGCTACAAATGATTCTTCAATCATAACTATATATACAGTAGGTATGCATGCTACAAATGATTCTTCAATCATAACTATATATACAGTAGATATGCATGCTACAAATGATTCTTCATTAATATATACAGTAGATATGCACGCTACAAATGATTCTTCAATCATAACTATATATACAGTAGGTATGCATGCTACAAATGATTCTTCAATCATAACTATATATACAGTAGGTATGCATGCTACAAATGATTCTTCAATCATAACTATATATACAGTAGGTATGCATGCTGCAAATGATTCTTCAATCATAACTATATATATACAGTAGGTATGCATGCTACAAATGATTCTACAATCATAACTATATATACAGTAGGTATGCATGCTACAAATGATTCTTCAATCATAACTATATATATACAGTAGGTATGCATGCTACAAATGATTCTTCAATCATAACTATATATATACAGTAGGTATGCATGCTACAAATGATTCTTCAATCATAACTATATATACAGTAGGTATGCATGCTACAAATGATTCTTCAATCATAACTATATATACAGTAGGTATGCATGCTACAAATGATTCTTCAATCATAACTATATATACAGTAGGTATGCATGCTACAAATGATTCTTCAATCATAACTATATATACAGTAGGTATGCATGCTACAAATGATTCTTCAATCATAACTATATATACAGTAGATATGCATGCTACAAATGATTCTTCATTAATATATACAGTAGATATGCATGCTACAAATGATTCTTCATTAATATATACAGTAGGAATGCACGCTACAAATGATTCTTCAATCATGACTATATATACAATAGGTATGCATGCTACAAATGATTATTCAATCATAACTATATATACAGTATGCATGCTACAAATTATTATTCAATCATAACTATATATACAGTAGGTATGCACGCATTGGACTAATCTTTACCATCACCGATGGAGTGCAAAACATATCAATTTCTAGAATGTTGAAATAAAATACTATTCCCTGTAGTGCACTACTTTTGATCAGGGGCCCAAAAGAGGGGGGCCCCATAGTGCTCTGGTCTAAAGGAATGCACTATAGGGAATAGAAGAACAGAAACATTTGTATTAAACTAAACTCACTTCATCCCACTCAGATGCATGATGCTGAGAATAATAGTTGCTTTGATGAAGAACAGAATGAAGAAATCCACCATTTCAGCCATGAACCTTTGAAGAGGAGAGGGGATACTGTATTCTCGACCTGCAAACACATACAACACATTTACATTTTAGTCATTTAGCAGACGCCAGGGGTTACCAAACTCTTTCCATTCGGGAACCCCCTTCCAGCGTTGAGGAACATCCCAGGCCACCCCTGTGCGTGCACACGCCATGTCTATTTCTGTGGGCACAAGCAATGTTCATGACACAAACTGTTCACACCCCTCTTGTTGGTGGAGAGAATTTTGCAGGTTTAAAGCTTATTTCCTGCAATTCTACACATTTTGTCATGTGGTGCAAAGAAAATGTTGCCGTTTTAAAGGACATTTTCTTGGAATTATATACACTTTGCCATGTCTAATGTGAATTCATGTGATATTTGAGTGACCAAAGTTGCCGACCCAAAGTTTGGGAGCCACTGATTTAGCAGATGCTTTTATCCAGCGCATCTTCGTGAGTAAAAACATTTTCATATTGATTTTCTGTACTGGTCCCCCATGGGGATCAAACCCACAACCCTGGTGCTGCAAGCACCATGCTCTACCAAATGAGCCACAGACTTCGCCAACACATTCATTGATGACGGTTATTGTCCTTCAAGAGGAAATTCCTTGTTTCAAAAATGTTAATATGCCTAGGTTGGGAGTCTTTAGCAAGCCAGGCCTATAGCAGATGAGCTTATGGTTTGAACTTTAGCAGACCACAGAGGGCACTATTTTCATAATTCATCACTGTAACAGGCCTGTCATGTTGCTTTATCTCAAACACTTCTTTAGCTATTTAGCTATATAGCGTTATCATATTAGACACATTAAACAAATACAATAATAACAACATCTGTGTCTGATAGTTACCTGGCCGTTGTGCGTTGCCGTTCTGTTGTGGTTGTGCTGGTACTGAAGTGGACACAGCACCACTCCCAGCCGTTTCCCCAGGCGGAATTCCAGCCGCGGGGATGGCGGTTGGATACGTCGACAAGGGGAGTCCAAATGGATTATTGTACCAGTTCTGGGCATCAAAATTAGGGAAATCCGCTGGCCAGACGGGTGCAGTGAATGGTTGCACTGGTTGCTGTGCAAAATACGGAGGAGAAGACACTGCCAGCCAACTTTGCCAGTTCACATATGCCGTATAGTACTGCCACATCCACCCCTGCAACTTTTCACAGTACTCCGAGGTTGTACGTGTTTCGACAGTGCCCTTTCCACTTTCCGAAGTGTCTTGGTGACGTAATTTCAGCGTATTTTCGCCGATATCTAGCTTCTCTCTAATATTAAAAGACATGTTTTTCTTATCGACTTGTCTGTTTGTGTTCTCCAAATCAGCCATGTTTAACGCCGACGTCACATCCGGAAGGATGTTTCCATTTCCGTGAAGAAAATATACGATTTCTGGAATAACGTCATTACTGTGATAATAATTGCAAATATTTTGCAAGTAAGCTGTATTCAAAGAGGTTAACAATATCGATGATAAAACAATCACCCACAGCAACATTTCATAAAATAAATCGTTTCGTCATCCCATTCCCAGCCTGGCCGAAATTAACACCGTGCACTTCTATGTACCACTAGGGCGCAGCACTGCTACCCTTATAGTGAAAGACGCAGAGCATTGGAAATACACTGACTAGCCTTCTGTACCAGATAGCATTATTGACTGTTCTTCACTCCAATCACAATGAATTCGACTATGGTCTTTAGTTCCAAACCCATCACTAATAGCCATATTATTTTCACCTATCCTGTTTTCAGATCATTGCCAAAGAATGACCAGAGAAAGAGAGGAGATCTTTGTTCCATTAAGGCCTGGTATATCCTTGAAATGACTTACATCTCACACCTTCAATGGATGACTAGGGGTGCAGTGTGCACCACCTTGTCCTGCAAATCTCCCACTGTCTGTATATTGTATATAGCAATAGTAGCCTATTTAGCCACTCAGTGTTTTTTGCACTTTGAGAATTGTGAAATTGAATGCATCTGATATGCCCTCTATTTCCACCACTACTGCTTTTCTTAACGTTTTACAGCAAGCAAACAGTTAATAAGTTCAATTACATTACAGCCTTCATCTCAGAATTCCTTAGCCAAGTAATTTCCAAGAACTTGCCAATCAGTTCTTTGATGCCTCAAAATAAAATAAATCTGTTCAAAGGACCCCTGCCACTACCACAGCGTCGAAAGAAAAATCTGAGGCACAAGGCCATTTTCAAAGAACTGCCCTAAGTAAGCTTAACCTAAACAACAATGTGGTTATTCAGCCGGAACAATCGGACACTCAGGGTTCCGTCGTTCTTTGGCAGATCAGATCGTAATAGAAAGTCCCTGAATGTGTTCTCATGATACAGGGGACTGGTAAGTTGAGTAGGGGTGGACAAGGGACTGGTAAGTTGAGTAAGGATGGACAGGGGACTGGTAAGTTAAGTAGGGGTGGAGAGGGGATATAGTAAGGAGAAAAAAAGGGAAAATGGAGCGAAAGAGTAACAAAAATGTCAGAGGAGTGTGTGCAAATGTGTGTGTGTGCGCGTGCGTGTGTGTGCGTATATATGTGCGTGTGTGTCCTTGGTTTTATTCAACTTGGCTAGGTCAGCTTTCAGTAATCAGGACAGATTGCTGCAGGCTGCAGGAGCACCACCCATGGTCATAATCATTCACTAAAACCCCCAAATCTTTCAGAGAATTTGGCCCCAACCTACTGCCCCAGAAAGCCCTAATTAAAGGAATTAGGTGCACTTGCTTGGACTGGAAGTCTGTGTCTGTGTCCTAAATGGCACCCTATTCCCTATTTAGTGCATTTCTTTTGACCAAAGCCCTATGGACCCCCCTATGGGCCCTAGTCAAAAGTAGTGCACTATATAGGGAATTGGCTGCCATTTGGGATGAAGTCTTTGCATCCACAACAATAAGCCTGTTACAGATGAGGAGAGGTCACAACGTAGACCTTAAACTGGGATTTGGCCTCCCCTCTAGACCTCCCCATACACCCCCCAGCCACTCTGATACTATGTCTGCCTCAAATGGCACCCTATTCCCGTTATAGTGCACTTATGACCAAGACCCATAGAGGGGCCCATAGGGCCGTGGTCAAGTAGTACACTATATAGTAAATAGGGTGCCATTTGGGACGTACCCTAGGACATCACATTCCATATAAATTGTCCTTTTGTGTTTGACTAGCAACAGCATACCAAGGGACCCCATGACATTTACTCCTCAGTTGTAACCCTGCTGGTTTCAAAGTATGTGCAAGACAGTGTGAGCTTTTTGATCCAATAGTTATGTGCATACTTGATACATTTGGCAAACACAATGTTCAAGGAATAGGATGGTCTTGGTTTTCAAGAAACACTCCCAGATGTGTTGACTGAACTATCAAGTGTGTGTGTGTGTGTGTGTGTGTGTGTGTGTGTGTGTGTGTGTGTGTGTGTGTGTGTGTGTGTGTGTGTGTGTGTGTGTGTGTGTGTGTGTGTGTGTGTGTGTGTGTGTGTGTAACCAACTAACTTGCAACTGTAGTGACGCTATCATGACAAATCAACACTTAGTTTCAAAAAGCACATGATATCATGTGTGAAAAATCTGACCATGAAGCAAAAGACAGTTGGTCTTCTCTCAAGGTCTGCATCCCAAATGACACCCGATTCCCTTTATAGTGCATTGAGCTCTGGTCAAAAGTAGTGCACTATGCAGGGAATAGGGGGACATTTGTGATGCAGAAAGGTTAAGGTTTACAATTGCATCTCAACCCAGAGCCAGATACAAAAAGGTGCTTGTCATTCATTCATCAATCTAGCTCCATTAGGCAGCAACAGGAATGCTAATCCAGTGGTATTACAACTTTAATACTCAAAACTTACTCCGTTCATGAACAAGAGACTGTTATTGCTGCGTTCGTAACCAAGTGGGAGGTGGGATGTTTCCAGTTGTGAAGCCATAAATACCAGTTGGATGCATTCACGTGCTTTGAACTCGTTGAGGAACGCTGATTGGCTAATGGCCAACAAGCTACGTAAACCATAATCTAACGTCAGAGGTCAGCATGTGGGAGAAGTGGGAGCTCAGGATGATAGTTTCCCACTAGTAATTACCAGTTGGAAAGGCGTTCAAAGGGATTTTCCCCCAGTCGTATGTGGTAAATTCCCAATTAGTTACGAACGCAGCATAAGGCGTCAGGCATCATATGTCTAATGGGTGCTGGAAGGCTATGAAGAGGGCTGGACAGTACTCCCTCTGGCATTGTGCATTCTTATTGGATGTGACATTTTTGGGACCGGTTGACAATGAGCTCATTTGGACTAATCTTTCTGGGAGATTTCTGTATTTGGTGGTTAGCCCATAACAGTAGGGCGATATTGGTCAGTCTTATGGGAGATGGCATAACCTTTACTTTTTGGAGTACATGACTCTACCCAGATGAGCACCCAATTCCATAGAAGCACCGGCACATCTAAACCTCTGACAAACTTAACTTTGTCTTGAAGTGTCACAATTTCTGGTCTACATACTAACCTGTCAGCTGTTATGGCTAATTTATCCCAGAGGTAGGCCAACAACAGAACAGACAAACCGGAATAAGTACTATGTAGAACGATATTTTTTTTAAATGGTCAACTTGGCACCTGTACTTGTAGTTTGAGAATTTTAAATTTTGGCACCCAGCCTGGGTAAGCTTGTGATTTATTTCCCACCCACGATGAATGGATTCTGGATTCAGCAAGTGTCCTAGTGTAAATTCATTTGCATTTATTAATCCCAAATGGAACCAAAGTAGACAAGGGCCCTTAAGGCTTGTGAAAACTAGTGCACTATAAAGCTAACAGGGTGCCATTTGGGACACAGCCAAGTGAGATGAACAATTTCCTAGAGACACTTGGACCAAACGGCAGGGATGCGGTCATAACAGCTGCTGTTATGACCGCATCCCTGCCGTTTGGTCCAAGTGTCTCTAAGAAATTGTTCATCTCACTTGGCTGTGAGATGTACCACTGGGCAGACCAGTACCACTGGGCAGACCAACGTCAGTACCACTGGGCAGACCACTTGTCCCAGTAATCAAATTCAGAAGCACCTGAATGGTGCTGAAAAGTTTACAGCATAGAACAGTCCTAAATGGGCAAAGAAATTCTCAATACAGGTTTTAAAGTTCAGTAATATATCATTTGCAGCAGGCAGGCCAAATATGAAGGCATCCAGGGTTTAGTTTCCATGCCACTGCTCAGACAATACTTGGTGTTCCTCAGTGGTTTAGGAATGGTGATAGCAGTTTCACAATAAAAATAATTTCCCCCCACTAGTCAGTCATGTAATTTTTTGCTTAATATTGTAGACAAAAGGTCAATTTTGTACATTCTACTTGGTCACCAGTCCACAAAATAGGTACATTGTGAAATCAATGTATTTTGCAGTGAACACTTAGTGTAGCGCACTCAGAGCAAGCTAACATTAATTTATTGGAGAAAAATTGACACTGAAATGTATTGAATGTTAGCACCACCTACAACCAAGGTACTCAGGATAGACCTTCAGAGATTTGCCTGTTTGTAATCCACATGGATTAAGTTCAATGAATAGGCCTTAGCCTCCAAACTGGCCTACATATTGCAATGAAGGAAATACCACTTCACTAAGGAAAACAATTGACTTTATTGAAAGCTTCATGGGATTTTGGTACCAATTGAGTAGTCAGTGAATTTAACATGGTAGGTATTGAACAGATAATATGCATGTTTTTGATTTGCTGGGTCTTCAAATCAGCAGACTGGAATCACACCTCTTTCTCATAGGTCCTTAGCGCCACCACGTCATCCATTACACATTTCTGGAAAAGAGAGCAGTACACGCTTTAGGTCATGCAATGACACCACATGTCAGAACCTAAAACTCAAAATGTAATGACACATTCAGTGCGCAGTGATGAACAAACCACCAAATCATCCTGAGTGCGTCAGTTAGTCGTTCCACTAAACTGCAGTCTGAATGAGCCAAACCATGTTAACTTCCTTTAAACTGAAGGGCATCATCAGATAAGCTAAATGTGACAGGGTAGGAGTTAAAATATCAAATATAAAAAGGGAACTGACAATGTTGGGCAATGAACAGAGCGTAGATAAGTTAACAGGTTTTATACAACGATGTATAAACCCTGGATGACTGCCCGGGGCACTGTATTGATGCTACTGTGCAGGCACCTTAGTACTCAATTATAAAATATGTTGGAATCTATATTCATTCATTCTATAACAGACACTTTGAAATTATGTGAGCTAAATAGTGCATTATAAAACTGATGTTACTGTCCCCACTACAACCCCCCCCCCCAAAACATTCCATTGAAATACTGTAGAATTCCATTCATTCCTATGGAGGACTGCTCCTACTGGAAAGTGCCAATATGGCGAACAGCAGCAAAGCCTCGCAATGGCAATGCCAACACATGCATCAGTAATCCCGGGTTTATGTAAATCATTGGTTTTATTAGCACTCGATTACCAATCAATCCTTTAGTTTAAAAAAAAAGTAGCGTGTTGCACATGACTGCAATTGTTTATCAAGCCACGCTTCCCAGCCAAAATTATAAAGGACATTTTGAACACGTCCGCGCGTAAAAACGCGTGCCATCCTTGCTGGACCCCGGGAGAACGCAATTTGCAAGAGATGGATGACAACGTGTATTGCATAATGATGATAACATGCACCATTGAACAATATTGCAATATCAAGCATGGACATATTCCAAAATACGCGAATCAAAAAGGCATATTTTATGTCCAACCAAGCAGAGAAGGGAAAAGCAATAAAGAGATTAAACCTTACCGCAATCAATTTTCCATCTTGCAACTCCCGCTCGAGCGTGGTAGTCTTGCCGTCCCAAGTCTGTTTTTGCACCAGTTTTCCTTTCTCAAAGGTCACCAGAGTCTGGAAATAGATAAGTGTCAAGAGGGCACAACTCCATCAAGTTTTAAAAAATAAATAGAAAAGTCAAATGTAAACCACACTACTGTAACAACCGGCATGTCTATAGTGTGGATTCTGCACCCACCTTGGTTTTCCTGTCATCTGCAGTCATCTCGTCGAATTCTTCATTCAATTTAAACTTGGTCTCTGTGGTTTTGAAAGTGCTCTGGGATTTCATTGATATTACACCGTCTTCGATGCTGAAGAGCAAATTGGGCTTCGCCATATTCCCCATCTGCCGAGTAGCAAAGCCCACACCTGTGAAACAAACGGATATTTATCTAGCAAACTTTTGTAAGGTTCTAGATCTACATGCAACATTGTCTTTAATTAAAAACAGCTTTATTTTAAAAGGTAAGACTTTACCTATTGCCTTCATATATTCATCAAAATTCTCGCTGGAAGTCATCTTCCAAGTTCCAACGAATGCCTCGACCATGTTGTAAATTTTAGCTAATCGCTACACAAACCACGTTAACTCACACTACTTCGACTCTGCAATAATTACATCTGGGCCCGTTGTCATATTTGAAGCCTCCCCTAGCACGTGCTTACCCATGCAAGCCAATCAAGTGCTATAACTGGTGCTTCCATGGAAACGGAGAGGATGAGGGGCGGGGTATAAATTATATTCGGGCAGGGGCACAGACTGCACTGTCTTTGGCAGGGGTCTTCAACCTTTTCTTACCCAGAGACCCCCCTGCCAGGCAAACCGGAGACCAAGGAACCCCAATCACATGTTAGCAAAAATATATTTAAAAACATCACGTACTGTATCTTGTCTTATCATCAGGTGAATGACAATGTCAAGGAGAAGTAATCAACATTTTCAAATGAATAGATTTGGTAGATAGTTTTGACCTCAACACATGATAGCCTAATTGGAAGAGAACGTGTAAATCCTAACATAGCCAATTAGCTAGAAAGGTAACTCCAAAACATTTTCGCTAAGAGCAGCTGTTTAGCTGGTAAAACAGAGATTAAAGACAACAAGGATGTGTTGGCAAAAATGAATGTACACGTCAAGAAAGCCTACCAGCAGCCAGCGGCTCTTGAAGCGATGGCAGCCTATTCCAGGCACTCTTTGAAAGTGTGATTTGCTCAATATTAGGAATTGGAGAAAGAAAACATACACAATTATAAAATAATATATTCTCCTCTTTTCTACTGTGGGTACGTAATACACATTTAGTTTATACCATTATTGCTAGCGATATTCATAAAAACATAAAATAAATACAAATATTTTTCACTTTTTTATTTATTTTAATATATACACTACCCTTCAAAAGTTTGGGGTCACTTAGAAATGTCCTTGTTTGTGAAAGAAAAGCAATTTTTTTGCACATTAAAATAACATAAAATTGATCAGAAATACAGTGTAGACATTGTTAACGTTGTAAATGACTATTGTAGCTGGAAACGGCAGAAGTTTTATGGAATATCTACATAGGCGTACAGAGGCCCATTATCAGCAACCATCACTCCTGTGTTCCTATGGCATGTTGTGTTAGCTAATCCAAGTATATCATTTGAAAAGGCTAATTGATCATTAGAAAACCCTTTTGCAATTATGTTAGCACAGCTCAAAACTGTTGTGATGATTAAAGAAGCAATAAAACTGTCATTCTTTAGACTAGTTGAGTGTCTGGAGCATCATCATTTGAGTGTCTGGAGCATCATCAAAATGGCCAGAAACAAAAACCTTTCTTCTGAAATTCTATTCTTGTTCTGAGAAATGAAGGCTATTCCATGTGAGAAATTGCCAAGAAACTGAAGATCTCGTACAACGCTGTGTACTACTCCCTTCACAGAACAGCGTGAACTGGCTCTAACTGGAATAGAAAGAGGAGTGGGAGGCCCCGGTGCACAACTGAGAAGAGGACAAGTACATTAGAGTGTCTAGTTTGAGAAACAGACGCCTCACAAGTCCTCAACTGGCAGCTTCATTAAATAGTACCCGCAAAACACCAGTCTCAACGTCAACAGTGAAGAGGCCGGGATGCTGGCCTTCTAGGCAGAGTTGCAAAGAAAAAGCCATATCTCAGACTGGCCAATAAAAGATTAAGATGGGCAAAGAACACAGACACTGGACAGAGGAGCCCCACGGTGGAGGTGTCATAATACCCATTAAACTTGGAGGTCAAACAGGGAAATGGTTCCAAATGTTTTTCCACCATTCATTTTTCCCATAGGGGATTTTAGAAACACTTAAAATAAAGGGCTGTGTATCGTGTAGACTTACCCTGGCGTGATGTTTTGATAACCATGTCAATCAAGTTCGGACAAGGTGACTTTTATCAATATATTCTTCTCTATTTGCTCTCAGATTCTAAAATGCTAATTAGCATCAAACTAGACATCAAATCAAATCAAACTTTATTTGTCACATGCACCGAATACAACAAGTGTAGACTTTACCGTGAAATGCTTACTTACAAGCCCTTAACCAACAGTGCAGTTCAAGAAGAGTTAAGAAAATATTTACCAAGTAGACTAAAATAAAAAGTAATAAATCAAAGTAACACAATAAGAATAACAATAACGAGGCTATATACAGGGGGCACCGGTACTGAGTCAGTGTGCGGGGGTACAGGTTAATTGAGGTAATTTGTAGATGTACTGTAGGTGGGGGTGAAGTGACTATGCATAGATAATAAAAGGCAAGTAGTAGCAGTGTACAAAAAGGAAGGGGGGGTCAATGTAATTTGTCCGGTGGCGGGCGATTTTATTAATTGTTCAGCAGTCTTATGGCTTGGGGGTGGAAGCTGTTGAGGAGCCTTTTTTTAATTTTAATTTTAATTTCACCTTTATTTAACCGGGTAGACTAGTTGAGAACAAGTTCTCATTTGCAACTGCGACCTGGCCAAGATAAAGCAAAGCAGTTCGACACATACAACAACACAGTTACACATAGAATAAACAAACAAACAGTCAATAATACAGTAAAAAAAAGTATGTATACAGCATGTGGAAATGAGGTAGGATAAGGGAGGTAAGGCAATAAATAGGCCATGGTGGCGAAGTAATTACAATATAGCAATTAAACACTGGAATGGTAGATGTGCAGAAGATGAATGAGCAAGTAGAGATACTGGGGTGCAAAGGAGCAAGATAAATGAATAAATGGTATGGGGATGAGGTAGTTGGGTGGGCTATTTACAGATGGGCTATGTACAGGTGCAGTGATCTGTGAGCTGCTCTGACAGCTGGTGCTTAAAGCTAGTGAAGGAGATATGAGTCTCCAGCTTCATCTTTTGGTCCTAGACTCGGTATCATGCAAGACTACAAATCCTGCACGTCATCTGTAGCTGACATCTTTGCTAACAGGTATTGTGTCAATTTAAAATGTGCACAAGACAGTTCACAGATTTGTCAATTTAAATACAATTTTCCAATTTATTAATCTATTCATTACTACATTTAGCTAACATTAGATAGCTAATCCAGAGATTCTTACCTTTGCTTCGTTTCAGCAGTCCCGTCCAGATCATCATGGCATATGTAGTTCTTTATGATAGACACATTAGCCACTAATTAGCATTTCATTTTTTGGGGTGGTAAATACAGGCAAATGTATTGATAAAAGTCACCTTGTCCCAGAGAGATTTACACAGTTATCAAAAATCACGCCAGGGTTACACCAAACACAACTCTTGTTTTAAGTGTTTCTAAAATCCCCTATGGGAAAAATTAATGGTGGGGAAACTATTGGAACCATTTCCTTGATTGACCGCTAGTTTTTATGGGTATTATGACTCATCCTGGGGTACTTTATCTCCACCCTGCAAATTCTATTAAATTCTGTTATATTCTTTTCTATTCTATTTTGTTTTGTTCTGTTCTATTCTGTTCTATTCTTTTCTATTCTATTCTGTTCTGTTCTGTTCTGTTCTGTTCTGTTCTATTCTGTTCTGTTCTATTCTGTTCTATTCTTTTCTATTCTTTTCTATTCTATTCTATTCTATTCTGTTCTGTTCTGTTCTATTCTTTTCTATTCTATTCTATTCTATTCTATTCTGTTCTGTTCTGTTCTGTTCTATTCTTTTGTAAAGCAGTGAGGTCCATTGAGCCAGCAGATGGAGCCAATGAACACCATATTGAACGACATTCCACGTCTTTATTTATTTTTTCACAGAAAAACTCCATATTTTCATCCAACAAAGTTTGTGTGACTGAGTAACAGATTGTAAAGAACAGGAGAGGGAAGAGAACTCTTGAGGGACCTGCATGGTTACTGCTATTAACATGATTCTCCTTTATGTACGCTGAACACTTCACGACTCCAGGTCCAATAAAATACATTTCAAAATAGCTTTTTGAAGTTGTGTGATTGTATGTTCATAAATGGTAGAATATGGCTCTTTTTTCATTTCCTGAAAAGTTTCAGTTTTGGAGATATGATGTTTTTATTTTTCCGCTGGGACGCTATAAACCTTACACTAATGATTTGGCTGCAGCAAGTGTCCATCACTAGTTTTCTACTGACACCCAATGGTCTCTAGTGGATAAATTGCATACTACCACAGCAGGAACTTAAAGGGCACATCGAGTGATTGAGTCCCAAATGGAACCCTATTCCCTACTGTACACTACTTTTGATCAGAACCCCATGAGCCCTAGTCAAAAGTGATCTACTGTTGTCTACAGGCTTCAGTATGTGTCATCCAGCTGCCATCTATACCTCAGTCTTGGTCCTACTATAGTCTCCTGCCCAGACCAGACTATATTAGTGGGGTCAGACCAGGCCAGTCCATATGAGTGGGGTCAAGGGGCATTGATGAGTTCCTCAAGGATTTTCTTTTAATCACTTCCTGGGCATTCATGGAGGCAACAATGGCGTTAAAAGAAGTTTGGAGACTGTGTCTCGACCAACCCTAATCTCGTCAACCCAGAACCAAAATCTTGTGTCAAAATCAAGTGATGTGGGAAGTGGACAACATACTCTAAGCCCCACAACAACTCATACTGTAGGTAAAACACATGAATCCTGAGCATTGATCAAAAAAACTATCTTCTTACAAACTCAGTTTATTGGTACAAAAATATTACAAAACTAGGTTTTTTCATTTCAATGTTGCTTTCTATATAAAGCATGTTCGACAATCCCATATAGACATAACTAAAGTGTTAGCAGATCCAGTTCATGTGTAACTCTATTTATGCTATGTTGCAGATGTCTTAATTCTCTTTCAAAGATGCAGGAGTTATATTTTTTACAATATTGTATTTGACCTACAAATACCCCAAAATCCTTCTCTTAGTGCACTCTGATAATAAACTAAATGAAATCAGTTAGTGGTCATGAAACAATAGTCAGTCCTTTCCTACCTTGGAGGCCATACCTGGGCTCACAACAACATTTAACATTAATTACTCATGATAACAACATATAGGATAGAACACTATGTTATCTATGTTCCTTTATACAGCAGTACTGACAAAGGGAGGTGGCATTAGCCTCACCCCATCCCCCTCATTGCCAGAGGGGAAAAACAGATGAGACAGCCAGGTACTCCTGCTGGGTTTGTGGAGTGTTGGCGGGAGGCAGACTGGCGGGAGGCAGGTTAGCGGGAGGTGGGGATTTTAGCTGTTGCATTCCGTCCTGATCACAAGAGTTCAGAAGGCCCCGATCTCTGTCCCCCAGGGCCTGTAAGGCTGATTTCTCAGGGCTGTGGAGGAGCCTGCTGAGTTGAGGGCTGCCGGGGACACTAGGGGAAAAGTACTGAAGGAGAAGGCAGACAGGGAGGAGAGGGAGGAGAGGAGGGGTGGTGGTTGGGAGAGCTTGGAGGCTGAGACTGGCAGAGCCAGCCCCAGGGGTAGATTGTCATTGGGGGGCACCCTGAGTGCCTCTGAGGGGGCCGTCACACTGAGTCTGGAGGTCACTGAGGTATCAGTAGAACAGGGGGATGACATGGAGGAGAAGATGGAGCAGGAGGAGGGTGGGCTGCTGGTACTGTGGGGGGCTAGTGTCCGTCCCTGGGGGAGTGGTAAGAGGAGGGGGTGTTGCAGGTGGGCGGAGGGAGTCCTCAAAGCGGAGCCCCAGGCTAGTTGTCCAGGGTGTCCAGTCAATACAGTGTGGATGTCTCTCTGAGAGGCGTAGTTGTTGAGGTGGGAGACCAGGCGTACGCGGAGTGGGTCGACACTATTCCAGCCCTCCATGATGCTTAGGTAACGGGCCGTCTCTGACAGACACTCCCTGAAGCCCAGGCTGCGGTAGTCCTTGGCCCGGGCGTGGGCTTCAAAATACCCTACCAGGAGAGGGAGGCAGAGGGTCAGGAACAGGAACTACTACTAGTTCCCTACAAATATGCAGAAGTTTTTCTAGAAGTTTCCCTATCACAACATATTTTTTACAGGCTTTCATCATAAATCAAATCTTTGTATTGTTTTGGTATTGACTCACCTTGTCCGCTGGCAGCATGGATCATCTTCAAATGATCCACAGTAATCTGCAAAATTTCTGCTTTTTCCAATTTTGACGATCCCTGTGACAAAAGGCAAACATTCGATTAGATTGTGTTACTGGTAAAATAACAGTCCTAACCAAAGATGTAGAAAAGGCGGAAGTTGACTACTGAGATGAATATACTCTGAATCCAATTGGTCTGTATGGTATATTCAATTGTACTGTAGCATACCTGCTTCTCAAACGCACTTGGCACAAGTCTTCTGAGATCAGTCAGGCTGTTGTTGATTCGGTCACGTCGCCGTTTCTCAATAATCTGTGGATGAGAGCGAGGTATAATATGATTTTTGGGGTCTCCGACAGCATATCAAGGTGATGGTGAACCTTAATAATGGCAATATTTGGTGCGTAATTACGCAAGTGAAATGTAATACTCACTCCTCTGCGTCGTTTTCTGGCTTGAGTTTGAGTGGTTTTCGGGGGTGACTTCAAGTCATGCGGAGAGTCAAAGTTTCTGAAATAATCAAAGTAATTTTCATTTAGTTTCAATAACATATTGGTGACGATAGGCTTCTGTCACGCATAGCCTGGTTTTCAAGAGATAAAATGTGTAGAGATGCGTGATTTAGATTAGCCTACCACAAAAAAATACACACTAGGCTTATATCAGAATTACAAAT
Source organism: Salvelinus alpinus (assembly GCF_045679555.1). Taxonomy (NCBI): domain Eukaryota; kingdom Metazoa; phylum Chordata; class Actinopteri; order Salmoniformes; family Salmonidae; genus Salvelinus; species Salvelinus alpinus. The sequence continues at coordinate 19,558,433 of NC_092089.1, forward strand.
AAATAGATTTTCTCATTAAAAAAAAGATTTCCTATTCTTCATAACGGAATTTTCAACATACACATTTTCGTCACCACTGTCCTTCTCCACTTCTATATTGTCATCAAGTTCGCTATCAGACGAACAGCTGTAATTGTGATTTCGTCTCATTTTGCTCCAGAATCCCAAGTAGCAATATTCAGTATAGATTGTCCCTCAATGTGAACTCCGCAAGTCCTGTGAAAGCGACGTGTCCGCGCAACTGTTTAAAGTCAAGCCTTGTTCTCAGGGTATTATTTTCAGACCATGTAGCTTAAAATGAGAGGGGTGGGGAATAGGCGCGCTCTAAAAGTACTAAGCCTATTAAAATCAAGCTGACGTTTGAGTGACATGTTTTGTTGTTTTCGCTCAATGAGGGCGGGGCCTCTCTGGATGCCAGTATGGGCGATACAAATATAATCTGTAGACTCCAAATGTAGGCCTAACATTAGTTAAAGATGCACTAGGCAGAAATTGCTCCGCAATTTCCTGGTCACTAAAATTCTAATAGTTCGCCTAATTTCAGTTTACGCAAAAAAACAAATGTTTTATTTTATTTCATAAATTTTTTTGTACCCTTATTTTACAATGTAAATTTACTGAGAACAGGTTCTCATTTACAGCAATGACCTGGAGAATAGTTACAGGGAGAGGAGGGGAGATGAATGAGCCAATTGGAAACATAAGAACGGGAAGCATAGCAATAGCACACATAGAACAGATCTAACGCTTCTTAGACTTGCTTTCAACAAGAATGACATATCTATAACTCCATTTTCTATGTGAATTTGGTCAAGTCGCCCAAAAGTTACATATTGCAGCTTTAAGAAAACCCACAGAATATATTTTCAATCACCACTCAATAAATCGTTTTAACCTCCTCAAGGATGTGTCCCAAATAGCACGCTATTCTCCATAAAATGCACTACTTGTCACGAATCCCGCCGAAGATGGTGCCTTTTCCTCTGCGGGCGGTGCTCGGCGGTCGTCGTCACCGGCCTACTAGCTGCCATCGATTCTTTTCCTTTTGTTTCTGTTAGTTTGGGCTGATTGGGTGCACCTGTTTTGAGTTTAGTTTTGTGGGTAGGCTATTTAAGGGCAGTAGGCCCGCTGGCTTTTGTGCGGTGTTGTTATTCTGTTTGTGGTGTTTGTATTCGTGTGGATTTTGTCCTTGTTTATTTGTGGACTGGATGTTGACGCGCCCTTTTGTTATGTGGCGTAGCCGTCTCGTTTATATTCTATTTTGGAATATTAAAGTATATCCACTTGCTCGAAGCTACCCTGCTCTCTGCGCCTGACTCCTTCATTCACCATTGGAAACGTAACACTACTTTTGACCAGATCCCTATAGGGGTGCCACTTGGGGCTCAAACCAAGACTCCCAGGCAGCCAGCCTGTCAGTCTGTCCTCAGCCCCCCTGTTGAGCTCCCAGTCAGGGGCCACAGGAACCATTAGCCCAAGAGCCCTCGCCTTCTTCACTGATGTGTAACAGGACTCATGGGCCATTAGGCAGAGTGTGTTGTTCATTGTATGCTGTCAGCTGTGTGGGTCAACAGCAGCATTGATCAGACTGGAGGCCCCAGTGGCTCTTGTTGCTTCAGTTGCCAAGCACTTCTAGGAAGTTCCCTGTTCTGAAGAGCAACCAGGTGAATTGACTGGCTCAAGGAGCCTGAATGGCACCCCTCGCCTAGGAAACATTCAGCCAGTAATTGGAGAAAGAAAAGCATGACACTGACAGATCTTTACCATGGGCAAAACTAGATGTTTCTCCAGAGTTGAATCAACAGTTGTCTGTCTCTGTTCTGTTCCTAGCAGCACCTTGGAGCATGTCTCTGCCCCGTCTGTCTCAGTTCTGTTCCCAGCAGCACCTTGGATCAGGTCTCTCCCCTGTCTGTCTCTGTTCTGTTCCCAGCAGCACCTTGGAGCAGGTCTCTCCCCTGTCTGTCTCTGTTCTGTTCCCAGAAGCACCTTGGAGCAGGTCTCTGCCCTGTCTGTCTCTGTTCTGTTCCCAGCAGCACCTTGGAGCAGGTCTCTCCCCTGTCTGTCTCTGTTCTGTTCCCAGCAGCACCTTGGAGCAGGTCTCTCCTCTGTCTGTCTCTGTTCTGTTCCCAGCAGCACCTTGGAGCAGGTCTCTCCCCTGTCTGTCTCTGTTCTGTTCCCAGCAGCACCTTGGAGCAGGTCTCTCCCCTGTCTGTCTCTGTTCTGTTCCCAGCAGCACCTTGGAGCAGGTCTCTGCCCTGTCTGTCTCTGTTCTGTTCCCAGCAGCACCTTGGAGCAGGTCTCTCCCCTGTCTGTCTCTGTTCTGTTCCCAGCAGCACCTTGGAGCAGGTCTCTCCCCTGTCTGTCTCTGTTCTGTTCCCAGCAGCACCTTGGAGCAGGTCTCTCCCCTGTCTGTCTCTGTTCTGTTCCCAGCAGCACCTTGGAGCAGGTCTCTGCCCTGTCTGTCTCTGTTCTGTTCCCAGCAGCACCTTGGAGCATGTCTCTGCCCTGTCTGTCTCTGTTCTGTTCCCAGCAGCACATTGGAGCAGGTCTCTCCCCTGTCTGTCTCAGTTCTGTTCCCAGCAGCACCTTGGAGCATGTCTCTCCCCTGTCTGTCTCTGTTCTGTTCCCAGCAGCACCTTGGAGCAGGTCTCTGCCCTGTCTGTCTCTGTTCTGTTCCCAGCAGCACCTTGGAGCAGGTCTCTCCTCTGTCTGTCTCTGTTCTGTTCCCAGCAGCACCTTGGAGCAGGTCTCTCCCCTGTCTGTCTCTGTTCTGTTCCCAGCAGCACCTTGGAGCAGGTCTCTCCCCTGTCTGTCTCTGTTCTGTTCCCAGCAGCACCTTGGAGCAGGTCTCTCCCCTGTCTGTCTCAGTTCTGTTCCCAGCAGCACCTTGGAGCAGGTCTCTCCCCTGTCTGTCTCTGTTCTGTTCCCAGCAGCACCTTGGAGCAGGTCTCTGCCCTGTCTGTCTCTGTTCTGTTCCCAGCAGCACCTTGGAGCAGGTCTCTCCCCTGTCTGTCTCTGTTCTGTTCCCAGCAGCACCTTGGAGCAGGTCTCTCCCCTGTCTGTCTCAGTTCTGTTCCCAGCAGCACCTTGGAGCAGGTCTCTCCCCTGTCTGTCTCTGTTCTGTTCCCAGCAGCACCTTGGAGCAGGTCTCTGCCCTGTCTGTCTCTGTTCTGTTCCCAGCAGCACCTTGGAGCAGGTCTCTCCCCTGTCTGTCTCTGTTCTGTTCCCAGCAGCACCTTGGAGCAGGTCTCTGCCCTGTCTGTCTCTGTTGTGTTCCCAGCAGCACCTTGGAGCAGGTCTCTCCCCTGTCTGTCTCTGTTCTGTTCCCAGCAGCACCTTGGAGGAGAGCACCTGTTTCCCTGGCCTGTCCATCAGCTCAGTTGTTAACTTGTTGGCACTTGGAGTTGATTCCAAGGAGCAACTGCACGCACACACACACACACACACACACACACACACACACACACACACACACACACACACACACACACACACACACACACACACACACACACACACACACACACACACACACACACACACACACACACACACACACACACACACATACACACATACACACCCACTCCCATCAAGTCCTGACCAACTGCACCAAATACTTACATTTCCACACTGGCCAAATTATAGAGCTTGACATGTGTGTGTAATGCAGCGGTGTAAAACAGTCATATCCCTTCCTGCTCCCCTGTACAGTCTCCCTGCTGTACAGTCTCCCTGCTGTACAGTCTCCCTGCTGTACAGTCTCCCTGCTGGACAGTCTCCCTGCTGTACAGTCTCCCTGCTGGACAGTCTCCCTGCTGGACAGTCTCCCTGCTGGACAGTCTCCCTGCTGTACTGTCTCCCTGCTGGACAGTCTCCCTGCTGGACAGTCTCCCTGCTGGACAGTCTCCCTGCTGGACAGTCTCCCTGCTGGACATTCTCCCTGCTGGACAGTCTCCCTGCTGGACAGACTCCCTGGACAGCCGCCCTGAACAGTCTCCCTCGCCTGCCTCCCTGAACAGTCCCCCTGGACTGCCTCCCTGGACAGTCTCCCTAGACAGCCTCCCCTGGACGGCCTCCCTGGACGGCCTCCCCTGGACACCTCCCTGGACGGACTCCTGGACTCTCTTCCTGGACGGTCTCCCTGAACGGACTCCCTGGATTCTCTTCCTGGACGGTCTCCCTGAACGGACTCCTTGGACTGTCTTCCTGGACGGTCTCCCTGAACGGCTTCCCTGGACGGCCTCCCTGGACGGTCTCCTGGACGGCCTCCCTGGACGGTCTCCTGGACGGACTCCCTGGACTGTCTCTCTGGACGGTCTCCCTGAACGGCTTCCCTGGACGGCCTCCCTGGACGGTCTCCTGGACGGCCTCCCTGGACGGACTCTCTGGACTGTCTTCCTGGACGGTCTCCCTGAACGGCTTCCCTGGACAGTCTCCCTGGACAGTCTCCCTGGACAGCCTCCCTGGACAGCCTCACTGGACAGCCTCCCTGGACTGCCACCCTGGACAGTCTCCCTAGACAGCCTCCGCTGGACTGTCTTCCTGGACGGTCTCCCTGAACGGCTTCCCTGGACAGTCTCCCTGGACAGTCTCCCTGGACAGCCTCCCTGGACAGCCTCCCTGGACAGCCTCCCTGGACGGCCTCCCTGAACGGCCTCCTGGACGGACTCCTGGACGGCCTCCCTAGACAGCCTCCCTGGACAGCCTCCCTGTGTTATTCTCTCTATATTCCAGAATGCTTAGGGAGTTCTGACAGGCGTTTGGCAGAACAGTCCACAGACCTAACAACTCAGCCAGATCAACGATAACCACTTGCTTTACCTTGACCCCAGACAGAAGCCGTACATGGCCCCTCTGTGACTTTTCCCTGAGCCTCAGTGGGTTTTGGAGGCGTCGCTCCAACTCTGTTTATGGAGCTGTTAGCCCTAATCAGGCTCTACGGTGGTGCTGCTACATCTACACTATGCAATCGTAACAAATGGCACCCTATTCCATATATAGTGCACTACTTTTGCACGACCCTGGTCAAAAGTAGTGCACTATATACACTTTAGGGTGCCATTTGGGACACACCCTAGCCAAGACTGGTGGTCAGATGGTTTCCATTACCCAGACACAAACCGTTCTCCTCACACTGACTACTGTCAAGGCCTTCTGTATTGGTATTGAATTATTTGTGTTCATTACACACAATTATGTTACTTTCCCCAGCAAACCTATTATGGTACTTTCCCCAGCAAACCAATTATGGTACTTTCCCCAGCAAACCTATTCTGGTACTTTCCCCAGCAAACCAATTATGTTTCTTTCCCCAGCAAACCTATTATGTTACTTTCCCCAGCAAACCTATTATGTTACTTTCCCCAGCAAACCTATTCTGGTACTTTCCCCAGCAAACCAATTATGTTTCTTTCCCCAGCAAACCTATTATGTTACTTTCCCCAGCAAACCTATTATGTTGCTTTCCCAGCAAACCAATTGTTACTTTCCCCAGCAAACCAATTATGTTGCTTTCCCCAGCAAACCAATTATGTTACTTTCCCCAGCAAACCAATTATGTTGATTTACCCAGCAAACCAATTATGTTACTTTCCCCAGCAAACCAATTATGTTGCTTTTCCCAGCAAACCAATTGTTACTTTCCCCAGCAAACCAATTATGTTGCTTTCCCCAGCAAACCAATTATGTTACTTTCCCCAGCAAACCTATTATGTTGCTTTCCCCAGCAAACCAATTATGTTACTTTCCCCAGCCACCCAATTATGTTACTTTCCCCAGCAAACCTATTTCAACCCTTATATCTCTTCTGCATACTTGGATGTTTGCCCTCATGGCATTGGAACAATTATGTCTTCTGATTTGCAATAATTTGCCCTTAGTTCATTTGCTTCGTCTTTATTTTACATGATTGTAATATTATGACCTTACTGTAAAGAACTATAAATATGGCACCAGAACTATTATAATGAACTAATCCAAGAATCCCATGGACCATGAGCCTCATACTGCTTCTCAAGGCAGAGTCAGGAAGTTAAAAGCTATCAGAAAGCATTTGTTAGAGAACTGGCGTGTGCCCAGCTGCCTTCTTCAGTCTTCCCTCAGGTTTCCCTTAGTGACTGTTTGTGTGTATGTGTGTGTCTCAGTGAGTGTGTGTGTGTGTGTGTGTGTGTCTCAGTGAGTGTGTGTGTGTGTGTGTGTGTGTGTGTGTGTGTGTGTGTGTGTGTGTGTGTGTGTGTGTGTGTGTGTGTGTGTGTGTGTGTGTGTGTGTGTGTGTGTGTTCAGGAGGTGCTGCTTCCCACAGCCCTGAGCTAATTCCGCGGTAACTCAATCTCCGTGTGAGCGGGTCCCGGTGAGCGTTATCCCACCCGTCTACAGGCCCTCTCTGGCTGGCTGAGTGTGACACACACACACACACACACACACACACACACACACACACACACACACACACACACACACACACACACACACACACACACACACACACACACACACACACACACACACACACACACACACACACGCAGATAAGTCTCACAGGAACCTCCCCAGGGTTGATTTACTGTGTCGACTGTGGGGTCTGTCGGCAGCATAAGCACTCACAGGCCTCCTGCGTCCTGTGTGCACACCATCAAGACTTATCATCTTATATCTGTCATGCAACAACTGCAAGAGAATAAGGGTGTGTGTGTGTGTGTGTGTGATATGTCGAGACACGTGTGTGAGCACTGTGAAAGCTGGTTTCTGAGAGTTAGGCATAAGGAGAGGTCTCTGCTGAATTTGTGTGTGTGTGTGTGTGTGTGTGTGTGTGTGTGTGTGTGTGTGTGTGTGTGTGTGTGTGTGTGTGTGTGTGTGTGTGTGTGTGTGTGTGTGTGTGTGTGTGTGTGTGTGTGGACTGACTGCATGGTAAGGATTTATTTCTTGATCATCATTCTTAACCTACTAGTGTAAGAGAACACATTAGTAAATCAACAATTCAAAGTTCTCATTTAATGTAATAATTAGAATCCTAAATAGACAAAGACATTTAAAAGAGTAAATAAATGCCACACAATATATCACGTAGTGACTCCAGAGACTTGAGGCTGTGTCCCAAATAACACCCTATTTCCTATGTAGTGCACTACTTTTGATGAGGTCTCTGGTCAAAGTAGTGCACTATATAGGGAATAGGGTGTTATTTGGGACATAACTTTAGACATGCATCTCGGCGCTACCCATGGTGCTCCTAACCTGCCTGTGTCCCCCCAGACACCCTCAGTACAACAATGTTATCCTGTGGGCCACAGCTTCCTGTCTCCCTCCCACTGGTTCCAGTTTACACCCAGGCAGGCAGTCAGTCAGTCAGTCAGTCAGTCAGTCAGTCAGTCAGTCAGTACCCAGTCAGGTAGTCAGTACCCAGTCAGTCAAGCAGTCAGTCAGTCTGTACTCTGATCCACCAGGGGTCTATAATATAATGTGTGTCGGTCGGTCGACAGGCGGCCGGTCGCCCAGTCAGTCAGTTTCTATACCAGGACCAGACCAGACCCATTCCTACCAGCCATCAGACCAAAATACACCTTCCTTCTCGCTGTTCACCTTCCTACCTTTGTTGGCATCCATCCATTTTAGTCTGCGGTGGTATTTGGTGAGATAAGGCCTTGTAAAAGCATCCATTAATTTTAGTCTGCGGTGGTATTTGGTGAGATAAGGCCTTGTAAAAGCATCCATTAATTTTAGTCTGCGGTGGTATTTGGTGAGATAAGGCCTTGTAATATGCGTGGTTTCTGGACAGGTGAAGCCTTGTAAAGGAGGATGTGTTCACTTCCGTGTTCCTCTGTTTAGTCAAAGGTTTGTTTTGATTTGAAGACAGCTCCTCAGGTTACACACCAGTGACATCACATGGACACGTCCTAAATGGCATCCCAGTCCCTAAACCCTACATATAGTGCACTACGTTGGACCAGGGCTCACAGGGCATGTAGCAAATAGGGTGCCTTTAACTTAAACACTAACCTTCTCTTGAATTCTAGAATCTTCAAAGAAAGTTTTCATAAACTATTCAAACCATTAACCCAAAATAAAAAATATATATTTTAAACACAAAGTATTGGCAACACAATATGTATGTTTGGTAGACTTGGTGCCTTCTTCCAAACCTACTGCCATATCTCCCCTGTAACAGAGTTCAGATCACACCACAAGCAGGCACACAGTAATCGGACACACCTACTACCAGCATCCAGCCTTAAGCAACGACACAATGGTTGGAAGGCAGGCAAGGCAGCCCTAAAGACTGGTTCCCAAACCAGCACAACAGGAGACAGCACGTGAAGTCCTCACCAGGGAAGTGAGGACCAAAGAGCAAACAGCTTTTGAGGCCACACATTGTCCCCCGACCTACATTCCGGAAAAACAATGTTTGCATATCAATGGGAAAATGGCAAAAACTAAAACTGGAGTGAAACGTAACTCTGGCTGGCTAAGATCACGAAGTAAGAGACTGGACCTGCTACTATATATAAAGAGACTGGACCTGCTACTATATAGAGAGAGAGACTGGACCTGCTACTATATAGAGAGAGACTGGACCTGCTGCTATATAGAGAGAGACTGGACCTGCTACTGTATAGAGAGAGACTGGACCTGCTACTATATAGAGAGAGACTGGACCTGCTACTATATAGAGAGAGACTGGACCTGCTGCTATATAGAGAGAGACTGGACCTGCTACTATATAGAGAGAGACTGGACCTGCTACTATATAGAGAGAGACTGGACCTGCTACTGTATAGAGAGAGACTGGACCTGCTACTATATAGAGAGAGACTGGACCTGCTACTGTATAGAGAGAGACTGGACCTGCTACTATATAGAGAGAGACTGGACCTGCTACTATACAGAGAGAGACTGGAGACAGAAAGAGACAGGACCTGTTACTATAGAGTGAGACTGGACCTGTTACTATAGAGTGAGAGAGACTGGACCTGCTACTATATAGAGAGAGACTGGACCTGCTACTATACAGAGAGAGACTGGAGACAGAAAGAGACAGGACCTGTTACTATAGAGAGAGACTAGACCTGCTACTGTAGGAGTAAATGAGATGTATAGGACAGCACATAGATGTATAAAATGGCTGAACATTAAAAATAGATCACAGTAATGAAAGGGAGACACATGGTCTGCTGACCTGACACTAATGAAAGGGAGAGAACACATGGTCTGCTGACCTGACACTAATGATAAAGAGATTCATAGTCAGCTGCTTCTACACAGAGGTTTATAGGACAGAATCTGCTGATTCCAATAAAGGCAAACAAAACAAAGAGTACATTGACACATTATGCTGACACACTAAAGATAGAGGGATCCATAGTCAGCTGCTTCTAAAAAGAAGGCCTATAGGGCTGAATCTGCTGATTCCAATGGGGGCAAAGTGCATTGACACATTGATGAAAGGAAGAGACACAGAATCTGCTGACACACTAGGATGGAGGGTCCGGCCACCATTGTAGTCTAGCTGAGAGCAGATGTGGGCGTTATTGGGCGTGAACAAGCGGGAAGCTTGAACTAGAGGATAGTGGTGGCGAATGACTTGAGAAGGGAGACTTCATTTGCATAAGGGATGGACATAGTGCTATGTGTGTATAAATATAGGAGCTAAGGCTCTGGGAAATGGAGGGGTGTTCCGCGGTGTGTGTGCCGCGGGGTGTGTTCCGCGGGGTGTGTTCCGCGGGGACATGCCAGTGGGCTGTACAGTTGTAATAAAGAGCATGATTGAATTTACAAGTTCTGATAAGCGTTGTATTTGAAATGATTTTCTACGACATATTTGGCGAGCTAGCCAGGAGTGACAGGGACGGAGACGTTCTTGGCTGACGGGTTCTTTGGACAATCTAACAAACAGAGGTGGCCACCCAACTATATACGGTAAGCAAGTTCTTACAATAGTTGAAATGTTTGTGTAGATTGCTTCAGAGTCCTGTCTCAGCGGGAGGAATGTCATGTAGGTCTCTCTCTCAAATTTCCTAAAAACGATAAAAACGAAAGAACTTTTGAATTCAAATAAATGTGCATGCATGTGTGAGTTTGGGTTTTGTATGAATGCGCATGTCTAGAGATTGAGTGAACTGGAACTGTGAACTTTGCTTGTGTCGGGTGTTTGGCTGGGGGGAGCGGGCATTTGTTCTGGTTGGACTGCTCGAGACAGGTTCATGTGTCTGGTTTGATTGGGGGAGTTGTTCCGTCTGATTCTGCTTGGCCGGGTTCGACCGTATCAGGATCTGTTTTGGGATGTGCGTAAACACACCTCAGTCAACCTGAGCGGGCGACTCGTGTCGGGTGTGTGTGATTCGGACTGCCCCTCTCGTCGGACCATTCATTTTGAGCAGCCTTGTGTGGGCTGATCGGCGCAACTGTTTGTACTCTCTAGTTGAGCGGCTGGGCTCAGGCGCAGGGCTACAACTAGTAGCTGATACGGTCAAAGCATAAATCAGTAGGTTGTAGGAAAACGTTAGCCCGATTGTGCGGCGTTCAACTGCAAAAGTAGCTTATACGGTCAAAGCATAAATCAGTAGGTTGTAGGAAAACGTTGGCCTGATTGTGCGGCGTTCAACTGCAAAAGTAGCTTATACGGTCAAAGCATAAATCAGTAGGTTGTAGGAAAACGTTGGCCCGATTGTGCGGCGTTCAACTGCAAAAGTAACTTATACGGTCAAAACATAAATCAGTAGTTAAATAAATATTCATAGTTTCCGCTCTGAAAGGAGGACTGTATGGGTGAAGTAGTAGGTGCAGGAAAAACGTTGGCCCGATTGTGCGGCGTTCAAATGCAAAAGAAATCCTGCGAATAAAAAACCGCTCTGTCTAGCTACCAGGGTTTGGTAATTCAGTAGGTCACGCCACAATACTACTCTAATAATAGAAGAAAAGATAAGTATTGGGGGTTGAATAGGATATGAAGACAAGCTGATCCGATTAGACAGTAGTCTCGTCATATTGTAGAAATCTTAGCAGTCTAGGCTTATGTAGGAGGAAGTGAATTAAGTCAATAAAGAAAGACTAAGTTGTTTTGAGGTAAAAACAAAGGGATTGAATGAACAGGTGAAAAATAAAAAGGATGAATGAGAATGTTGTAAGAAATGAGTGGATCTGTGTAAAAATAGAACATTAGGAAAGACAAGTTGTGTGTGTGTAGGCAGAACGTCCAGAAGAGGGAGCTCACAGCCTTCCTGTGAATAGAGTAGAACGTTGAGGAAGGGTGCTGTTAACTGCTATTAGGCAGAGGGAACGAAATTAAGAAACATTGAAGTAAAATAAGTTGTAATCAAGGATAAAAACACTGATGTGATAAAGTAATAAGCGACCATAGTAGAATTACTAAAAAAGGTGTCAAAACAAAGAATAAATTCGGATTGAATATGAAAAAACTGGATAATGGGGGACGCCATTACCCGGTAACATTCTATCATCAGCAAATACATTACTATAAAAGACAAATGTGGTTCCACTCGTCCTCGCAGACGTGCGGGTGATTAGTAGAACTATTGACAATATCTAAAAACAAATAAGAAAATAGCTCCCTGTTTTGAATATGGATATAGCGGGTTATGGGGAAAATTAGTGTAAGGTGACACTAGAACTTAGTGCGGTAGCAGGAAATGCCGATATACGAGAGTTTATTTCCTTGTCAAATTAACAAACAACTAATCGGTTTGAGGTTAGTGTGAATGGAATTTTTACTTGGCGGTGTATTGTCTCTGAGCGAACAATGAGTGGTTCATAGAGATTACAGTTTATATGTGGTCAAGAAGAAGTATTAGATCACGTTTGACTTGACATATAGTAGAGTACAGATGGAATTTTAATTGTTAGACATTCTATACCGTCATTCTCTGAAAAATGTTAAGACGTTTATGGAATAAAAACTATTTGCAGATTAAAAGCTGACGTTGTGAAATTAACGATATGTATACTTTCTTTTCCAGGAAAGAAAAAGGGTTTAATCTTCTCTGGTCAAAATATCATTGGAGTCTGCATTACTGTGGAAAGCAGTTAATTAAAGTCAGACGCTTTAAAAATAAAAATATCTGGATAAGGCTAATAAATAGAGTTCTGGATAAGTGAGTCCAGTCCCTGTGTGCTATTGGCTATGGTTTACTAGTAAGTGCACCATGTACTGGGAATGAATATACATTAGTAGATTTATTGGAAGGGCTTTTTCCACTTCAGTTTCAATTTGGGTATGCAGAATGATGGAATTATTTTTTGAAAAATGTATTTAAGTTGTTCCTAAAGAAAGGGGAGTGGAAACATTTTAATGGTGTCAAAATGCCCTGATTCCTAAGAATTTCCTGTGAAAGACTGATCACCTTTTACTAGAAATTGTTGGAACAGGTGGGATTTAATTTTTAAATGATTAAAAGACACAAGACTCTATTCAAAATGTATAATTACTTTGAAAATCTATTATGTCCCTGGGAAAATTATGAAGAGTTGTACCCTTAAATTGAATAAGTTATTCGGAATAGGTTTATTTTTGTTTTTTTTGATATAACATGTGTTCATAGGTAAAATTATCAGTTCCTTGGGGTTATGGTCTTTGGGTAAATACACAAATGTGCTTTGTTCATTCTGCATATAAAAAGTGATGTAAGTTACTCCGGGGGGTTTATTGGAGTGTGGGTTTCTGTGTGGGTTTTGTTGATGGATACATCATCTGTGGTTCATCTGGGAGATCACCAGTAGAATAAGGGAGTTGTCATAAAAGGTGACGTCAGAATGCTTTAAGGCATGGGAGAGAATATCACTACAAGTGGGTGTGGAGCTCAAACCCACCCTAACCGGCTGAATAGTGAGGGACAACTGTGTCTGATGACCTGTGAACTGTATCTAAAAAAGACATGCTGAAATGACATTATATTTGTTGGGAGAATAATGACTTAAAGGAATTGGGGTACTGACCTTTTTATTATCAGGCCACTCATGAGAGAAACTGAGACAAAAGGGCTATTGGGAAAATAGATAGTACTGGTATTTAAAGTGTTTAGTATAAATGTTAATTATTAAAGGGATGATGTGTATTGAATAGATGAGGTCATATTTGAGTTAAAGGTAACACTAAGGACTGTTATCCTGAATATTGGATTGGGAAAAGTATTTCAAAAAGAACTGTTTAGTTATTTGGATATAGAACTGTTTAACGTTAATAGGCCTAGGGAAGCTCTGGAAACTAATCCTGAGACAAGGTGGTTGACAAAACTTACAGAATTTTAGATTAAAGGTTTTTTGTTTCTTTCGTTTTATAATGTCATTGGAATTGGAATGATAAAATGTAATGTTTAATTGAATAAAAAGGTAGTCTGTTGTGCGAAGATACCCATGAATGAAGAAGAAAGAGACCAACAATAACTTGGGCATAGAATGACACGGATGGATGTTTTCTCCAGGTTTCATTTCTTTACAAATAGTGATAATATTGCACATGTGCAATAATTATTATAATTTTATTTTTATTTTTTTCTCTTTTTCTCGTTTGGTCAATTTATTTTTGTTTTGAGGAACATAAGGTTGTGTATATGTTCCTGAGGAGGGACTGATATAAATGATATATAAATTGACTTAAGGATGTTTTAAGTATGTATCAAACAATGGCAGTTATGGGTTAGGGGACTTATAAATGAAGGTAATGGTAGTAAAGGGGTGTTATTTCTAGAAATATGTATAAAAATAGAGATAATTCACAGAAAAGGAAAGACAGCTGGCTGTGTAAAATATAGGGACAATTCTAAAAGTAAATAGAACAATTCACATATCTAAAGATATGGTAAAAAGAATAAGTGGTGGCATTTTGAACATTAGAGCAAAAGTTTAAGAAACTTATGACATAGTTTTGTTAGGATTGGATATTCTTCCAACTGGAAGACGCTTGACTGATTACATGTTATTTTACAGCAGTTGCCGTAGGGACCATCATTTAACTATCATTATGAATATTTCTGTGGCAGGAGGCCAGGTATTGAGGCAGAATGTTTACATAGGGCTGTTATTAAAAATTAAGATTTAGTGATCTTGCTATAAGAAGAAAGTCTGTTGTCAGGAAATAACCCATGTATTAGTGTGTATGTCCTCAGGAAAAAACAGCCAGAAATGGAAGGGCTTGGGCTGCATTCTGGAGACTGAGTGTACATCAAGATACACCAGGCTGGTGGTATACTTCTTACAACACTGCAGTGGTAAAGTTCTTTATGTCTCTCTTTGGTGGGTACATAAGTCTCACGAGAAGTAAGGTCCAGCTGAATAATGGGTGAGCTTGAAAACACCATGACAGAGGATGTGGAATCAGAGAGAGAAAGAGAGAGAGATTAGATTCCACTTTAGACATACTGGGTTGAGTTTGGAGGTTACTTGTTTCATTTTTTAATACATCATGTGAAAAAGAATAGATTATAGGATATTATACTCTAAACAAACATGTTAAAGGGATTGATATGAAAGCATAAACAGTGTTGAATTAATTCAAGAAGAGATAATGTTAATTGTAGGTTATGCACATGATTATCAGTTAAAATGGAGCAGATGGGAAACTAAGTAAAAATTGACATGATTTGGGAACACCTCTCAGAACCTGGGGCCAAAAGGGGAAGACTGGGTGGAAGCATGAGGAAGCTTTTTAGGGCTTTTATTTTTGTGGAGTCCAGCAGAAAAGTATCCTGGAGGCATAGAGTCAGGTGAAGAGAGAGTGGGAATTGTCATGGTCTCAGATTTCAGTTTTCATTAATATATTTATGCATAACACATAACATTGTCAATACTGTTATGTTTGGTCTGTTGTTTTTCAAGTCTTATGTTTAGGAAACCAGAAGGAGAGGGGTTTGCCAGATTCAGATGGAATGTCAGTTTGTTGTGTGATGAGTGATGGAAGTAAGAGGATGTATGGTGCAATCATAGAACAGAGGCCATAAGTCTCTAAGTATGAATGCCTCACAGAAAGAAGGCAGAAACCTGAACCAGGACGAGAGGTTCCGCGTCTGATGATCCAAGGGGACCAGAAGGACCTCTCCCAGTGATACCAGGAGATCTAGTCCACGTTCGAGTGTTCCGGAGGAAGTGGGATCAACCGAGGAGAGAAGGACCCTATGAGGTGGCCAAAGCAACAAGAACGGCCGTCCAAGTGAAAAGAAGCCAGACGTGGTACCATCTGAACCACTGCAGCTGAGTCCCAACAGAGAGAAGGATACAACCACATAGAGATGAGGACACTGAGGATGCTGATTCACCAGGAGGGAGCCTGGAGGGAGCAGGAGCAGCGGAAACGATTGAGACGCCAGGGAGGAGCCAAGAAAACAGCAAATCAAGTGAAAGCCAAAATACGACAAGTGCACCGACTAATGCACCCAGAAGAGGAGGAGAGGCCTCACAAGGCACAGAATGAGAACATCTTTTCCCTAAAAATTGAAACCTTCCAGATGGAAGTTAAGTCCGGCCTGAGGAGGGAGCCTCAGGTGAAGAAAGAGGAGGAAAAGTCCTGCAAGCTGAAGAAAATGGGGATTTCCCCACAATTGACTTTTAAACTTTTGAATGGTCTCCTTTACAGACAATTGAAGTTAGAACAACAAAAGAATAATGACATTGACATAACAGAAGTAACAGTGAATGCTAGTATAGAAACAACAGACTAATGCACAATCAAGATGTATGGTGGAAGCAGGAAGAGAAGAAAGGAATCAGCCGAACAATCCAAAAAGACTGACAAGGTTAGAATCTCTGTTCCACCTCAATTTATAACAGAAGCAGGAGAACTGAAGTCTATCTCAATCATAAGGATCAAACCCTTACTGGAGATGGCCCTCTGTGGATGGACACATCACCAAACAAAGGGACAAGTCGTTTGGGACCCGAAAGGATGTGACCTGACATTAATCAAAGAGAAAGACGAGAGGGTGCTCATCATGAATCAGATTGAACCAGTTGAAGGTGAAGAATTAATAGTTGAAATAACAAGAACAACAGTGACCGAAGGGAGTAGCACCACGGTCATTAAGATTGATCCTACCCCTGCACCTGAACAGGAAGAACCTGTGACAACAACAAGGGTGGCGGCTGCTGTGACGACCACAGTAGCTACCACTAAGATGACATCAACCTCCCTTACCAAGCAGATCACTGTACCCACAAAGCAACCTGAGACATCAGAGTCAGGAGAGTTTTTTACTGACATTTGGAACTTTCTGATAAAAGTTAATAATCTACCTCAAGATAAGAACATTGTAAAAGCGACAGAATTAGATATATCAGAATCAGAACCACTCAAGGACACCACACGAGAAGAAGTAGTGAAGAACGAGTGGTACAAATGGGCTAAGTATATGGCAAACAAACACAGAATGGACAATTGTATTTTGTGTAGAAAATCACCTTTGTCTGATTTCTTAATAGTCTCTGAACTGTCATCATTTAAAAACTGTGTAAGTTGGAAAAATGACCATTATACCAATAGAAAGTATTCTGTTCCCTTGTGTGACATAGAATATAGGATTGCTCTGGGTAAGCACTAGGGGTAAAACTATGTTGAATAAGACCATGTTGGGAGACAATGATTGTGATGCCTATAACATTAGAACTGAATTAACTGTACCTCAATTAGACAGAGGTACCGTGGTTAAAGGAAAATATGAATGTTTTTACAGCCATGACACCGAAGGAATTGATGTAGGAAACTACTGTAGAATGTGATACTATTTGGGTGCTAGAGACTACGGGAGTACGTAGAAATAATGATAAAGGGTTGATAATGAATAGATAAGGGTTGTGTGGTAAAATAACTCAGGTTGCATCATCTCTTACTATGTTGAAAAATCAAGACAGAGGTATTGCTGATTGTTCTTTCCACACATCCAGAAACTAACTGTTGAATGTATTGCATAATGAATGGATTGGTCTTTGTGCCTTAGTTAGAACAATTCAACAGGTTACCATTATTAAATCACCCCATGATGACTATGTTAATCCTAGGGTTAAAAGGGCGTATGAGAAAGACCCTGAGGTATACCTTGATACAATTGGACAGCCTAGAGGTGTACCTCGAGAGTTCAAGGCAAGAGATGAAGTTAAATCAGGATTTGGAATCTATATTTTTGTGGATAACACCAAATAAAAACTTAGAGTGGATTAATTATATATATTATAACCAACAGAGATTCATTAACTATACTGACTCGGCTCTAACAGCGTTGGGGGAACAGGTACAGGCTACCAGTAAAATGACTTGGCAAAATAGACAGGCTACGAGCAGAGGTTAAGGCAAATGCTGGGTTTGACTCTCATGTTTGGGACTGGTTGGATCTAGCATTAGGAAAGTGGGGAGCTATGTTTGCTAGGATGGCTATTATGCTGGGAGGAGGGTTATTGGCTCTGGGTATTGTATTTTGTTGTGTTTTACCCTTGGTAAAAACACTTGTGGTCCAGACAACAGTTAAACAGATGTCTGTAAGGAGAGTTGACCCTCCTGTGATAATTAGTCCTGTACCTGGGAGACCAGGCCAGTATACTGACAAAAATGGATAGCCATGCAATGCGGTTGGTGGACTCTAGACTGCCCGTTTGGTAATCCAAATTGTCTACATGGAGTGGTGCAGGGAGGTGGTTATGATTGCCATGATTTTCGTAAGGATGGTCTACCTGTATATGCTGTATTCCCAAATTCAGATGAATGTCTACTTGTACATGTCCACAAACAGTGTCATTTGCGCCGTAAGTGCAAGTGGTACTAGTTATGCCTTCTAAAAACTAGGTTAATTTCAAAAACATGTTAGGTAACAGAGGGTATTCCGGTTACAAGTGTCTATGGACCATGTCCTTAATCTTCTAAACAAAGGTTGGTATCATTGATATCACTTTATTAGAGAGGTGTCTGCGAGGGAGGATCATGTTAAAATGCTTAAATTTAGAATGATGTTGTGTCAATTTTCTTTTGTCACTGCATGTAGGTCTTTGTTTTCTCATATTCAATTTATTATTATATTCATTGTATTATCTTTTATTTTTTATACCTAATTTGATCTTTTACTCTTATGACAATTGGAGATGTTTGGTCTAGTTAGGTTTTCTTTACTGTTTCTGATTGGATCTTTTACTCCTATTTCACATTGGAGATGTTTGGTCTAGTTGGTTTATCTGCTTCACTTTGTTTTTATTTTTTGTATTTTCTTGTTTATCATAGGTATTCTCATTTACTATCCCAAAGTCTTGTTTGTATAATTTATGTGGCTAATTAGCCCCAGAGGAGGGATTTGTAGGAGTAAATGAGATGTATAGGACAGCACATAGATGTATAAAATGGCTGAACATTAAAAATAGATCACAGTAATGAAAGGGAGACACATGGTCTGCTGACCTGACACTAATGAAAGGGAGAGAACACATGGTCTGCTGACCTGACACTAATGATAAAGAGATTCATAGTCAGCTGCTTCTACACAGAGGTTTATAGGACAGAATCTGCTGATTCCAATAAAGGCAAACAAAACAAAGAGTACATTGACACATTATGCTGACACACTAAAGATAGAGGGATCCATAGTCAGCTGCTTCTAAAAAGAAGGCCTATAGGGCTGAATCTGCTGATTCCAATGGGGGCAAAGTGCATTGACACATTGATGAAAGGAAGAGACACAGAATCTGCTGACACACTAGGATGGAGGGTCCGGCCACCATTGTAGTCTAGCTGAGAGCAGATGTGGGCGTTATTGGGCGTGAACAAGCGGGAAGCTTGAACTAGAGGATAGTGGTGGCGAATGACTTGAGAAGGGAGACTTCATTTGCATAAGGGATGGACATAGTGCTATGTGTGTATAAATATAGGAGCTAAGGCTCTGGGAAATGGAGGGGTGTTCCGCGGTGTGTGTGCCGCGGGGTGTGTTCCGCGGGGTGTGTTCCGCGGGGACATGCCAGTGGGCTGTACAGTTGTAATAAAGAGCATGATTGAATTTACAAGTTCTGATAAGCGTTGTATTTGAAATGATTTTCTACGACACTACTATATAGAGAGAGACTGGACCTGCTACTATATAGAGAGAGAGACTGGACCTGTTACTATAGAGAGAGACTGGACCTGCTACTATATAGAGAGAGAGACTGGACCTGCTACTATATAGAGAGAGACTGGACCTGCTACTATACAGAGAGAGACTGGAGACAGAAAGAGACAGGACCTGTTACTATAGAGAGAGACTGGACCTGCTACTATATAGAGAGAGAGACTGGACCTGCTACTATACAGAGAGACTGGACCTGCTGCTACTATATAGAGAGAGACTGGACCTGCTACTGTATAGAGAGAGACTGGAGACAGAAAGAGACAGGACCTGTTACTATAGAGTGAGACTGGACCTGTTACTATAGAGTGAGAGAGACTGGACCTGCTACATGTCAGCTGCCTTTGCTGCAGTAAAGTCTTCCTTTCCCAGTGGAAGCACAGTGCCAGCTGGCAGCCTCAGACCTGTGGGAAAATCTGTTGTGGCTAACAATTGATTCCGCCCTGCCAGCCCCATTACTTTCTACTGCATTCAAACTTTCAGCAGCCTGCAGAAAGCCTTTTAGTGTTAGTACAGCCCCCTTTCTCTCTCTCTCTCTATCTCTCCCTCTGTCTTTCTATCGCTCTCTCTCTCTCTCTCTCTCTCTCTCTCTCTCTCTCTCTCTCTCTCTCTCTCTCTCTCTCTCTCTGTCTCTCTCTGTCTCTCTGTCTCTCTATCGCTCTCTGTCTCTCTATCGCTCTCTGTCTCTCTCTCTCTCTCTCTGTCTCTCTCTCTCTCTCTCTCTCTGTCTCTCTGTCTCTCTATCGCTCTCTGTCTCTCTCTCTCTCTCAATTTCAATTTTAATTTCAATTTATTGGCATGTTTTCTCATGATTTGGTTGGGTCTAATTGTGTTGCTGTCCTTGGGATCTGTCGGGTCTGTTTGTGTTTGTGAACAGAGCCCCAGGACCAGCTTGCTTAGGGGACTCTTCTCCAGGTTCATCTCTCTGTAGGTGATGGCTTTGTTATGGAAGGTTTGGGAATCGCTTCCTTTTAGGTGGTTGTAGAATTTAACGTCTCTTTTCTGGATTTTGCTAATTAGCGGGTATCGGCCTAATTCTGTTCTGCATGCATTATTTGGTGTTTTACGTTGTACACTGAGGATATTTTTGCAGAATTCTGCATGCGGAGTCTCAATTTGGTGTTTGTCCCATTTTGTGAAGTCGTGGTTGGTGAGAGGACCCCAGACCTCACAACCATAAAAGGCAATGGGTTCTATAACTGATTCAAATATTTTTAGCCAGATCCTAATTGGTATGTCGAATTTTATGTTCCTTTTGATGGCATCGAAGGCTCTTCTTGCCTTGTCTCTTAGATCGTTCACAGCTTTGTGGAAGTTACCAGTGGGGCTGATGTTTAGGCCGAGGTATGTATAGTTTTTTGTGTGCTCTAGGGCAACGGTGTCAAGATGGAATTTGTATTTGTGGTTGTCGTGGTAATTTCCTGTATTACTCAATGATGAGAGAGCAAACCACACACAAGTCAGAGTTATATTATAAAGTCCATCTTTAATTATATATGAGCTTCACCATAGCCCTTTTTGACTCTCAGATCAATTCAGTGTCTATAAATGAATTCTCTGAGAGTCCCTACAAAACAATTCTTAGTATCATTTATAGCCAAGACACACCCCTCTCAACTCACATGATGGAACACAGATCTTAGGAACAGTTCACAAAGAACCTTTTACTTGAAAGAGGAGTATCCCATAATTCATAGCATTAGCTATAAATTATCGTTCAGTTTGGTCTCTTTAACCGAGGTTCTAATCTCGTTCTTGGTACCACTTAGGACCAAAACATTACCTCATCCAATGGCATATATCAATTGTCAATTCTAGATACTCCCATCTCAAATACACCCCCTGCTGGACAAGCTCAGAAAGGGGAGTGATTCTCTAGGTCATATACCATGAAAGATAAGTTCAACACATCAGAGGGGTAATACAATGGTTCCAGACACTGCCATTCTCCTCCCCTCTCTGGGCCCCAAGTGACTTTTCCCTAGAGAGAAAGAAAATGCAACAGCCAACAGTATAGTCCAAAAGAAGACATTCTAATGACAAGCATAAAGATAAATAAAACATCTTATTTATATATGTAACCTAACTAATTCTGATTCAGCTACGACATGGTCCTGGACCTTTTTTGGAACACCATTATTTTGGTCTTTCTGAGATTTACTGTCAGGGCCCAGGTCTGACAGAATCTGTGCAGAAGATCTAGGTGCTGCTGTAGGCCCTCCTTGGTTGGTGACAGAAGCACCAGATCATCAGCAAACAGTAGGCATTTGACTTCAGATTCTATTAGGATGAGGCCAGGTGCTGCAGAATGTTCTAGTGCCCTCACCAATTTGTTGATATATATGTTGAAGAGGGTAGGGCTTGAGCTGCATCCCTGTCTCACCCCCCAGCCCTGTGGAAAGAAATATGTGTTTTTTGCCAATTTTAACCACACACCTGTTGTTTGTGTACATGGATTTTATAATGTCGTATGTTTTTCCCCCAACACCACTTTCCATCAATTTGTATATCAGACCCTCATGCCAAATTGAGTCAAAGACTTTTTTGAAATCAACAAAGCACGAGTAGACTTTGCCTTTGTTTTGGTTTGTTTGTCAATTAGAGTGTGCAGGGTGAACACGTGGTCTGTCGTACAGTAATTTGGTAAAAAGCCAATTTGACATTTGCTCAGTTGTCATGCCCTGGCCATAGAGAGGTTTTTATTCTCTATTTTGGAAAGGCCAGGGTGTGACTAGGGTGGGCATTCTAGTTTATTTATTTCTATGTTTTCTATTTCTTTGTTTTTGGCCGAGTGTGGTTCCCAATCAGAGACAGCTGTCTATCGTTGTCTCTGATTGGGAATCATACTTAGGCAGCCCTTTTTCCCTCCTTCAGTGTGGGATCTTGTCTTTGTTTTGAGTGCATGTAGTTTGCACGACGAAGCTGTTTGGTCATATTGTTTTTGGTGTACATTTAAATTAAAGAAGAGTGTACGCCTACCACGCTGCACCTTGGTCTCATTCCGACGACAAACGTTACATCAGTACATTGTTTTCACTGAGGAAATGTACGAGTCTGCTGTTAGTGATAATGCAGAGGATTTCCCCAAGATTGCTGTTGATGTATACCCCACGGTAGTTATTGGGGTCAAATTTGTCTCCACTTTTGTGTATTGGGGTGATCAGTCCTTGGTTCCAAATATTGGGGAAGATGCCAGAGCTAAGGATGATATTAAGGAGTTTAAGTACGAGCCAATTGGAATTTGTTGTCTGTATATTTTATCATTTCATTGAGACCATCAACACCACAGACCTTTTTGGGTTGGAGGTTTGTATTTTGTCCTGTAGTTAATTCAATGTAATTGGAGAATCCATTGGGTTCTGGTAGTGTCACGCCCTGACCATAGAGAGCCTTTTTTACTCTCTATTTTGGTTTGGTCAGGGTGTGACTAGGGGGGGGGGGGGGGGTGTTCCTATCTAGGTTGTCTAGTTCTATGTTGGCCTGGTATGGTTCCCAATCAGAGGCAGCTGTTTATCGTTGTCTCTGATTGTGGATCATATTTAGGCAGCCATTTCCCCATTGTGCTGTGTGGGATCTTGTTTTTGTGTAGCTGCCTGTGAGCAGCCCAGAACGTCACGTTTCGTTTTCTTCTGTATTGTTTTTGGTGAGTTTCATATTTATTAAACATGTGGAACTCTAAGTACGCTGCGCCTTGGTCCATTCATTCAAACGAGCGTGACAGGTAGTCTTTAATAGTTGATTCTAAGATTTGTATTTGATCATGTTTATGTTTTTGCTGTTTGTTCCACACATCTCCATTTTGGATAGATAACTCTTCTTGTTTGTTTCGTGTTTTCCAATTTTCCCAGAAGTGGTTTCAGTCTATTCAATTACATTGAGCTGATTTCTGACGTGCTGTTCCTTCTTTTTCCGTCGTATTTCTATATTGTTTTAGTGATTCACCATAGTGAAGGCGTAGACTGAGGTTTTCTGGGTCTCTATGTTTTTGGTTGGATAGGTTTCTCAATTTCTTTCTTAGGTGTTTGAATTCTTCATCAAACCATTTGTCATTGTTGTTTGATTTGATAGGGAAGCTGAGAGGTCAAATATACTGTTTAGATTTTCTACTGCCAAGTTTACACCTTCACTATTACAGTGGAACGTTTTGTCCAGGAAGTTGTCTAAAATGGATTGAATTTGTTGTTGCCTAATAGTTTTTTCGTAGGTTTCCACCCTACATTCCTTCCATCTGTAGCATTTCTTAATATTATTTGGTTCCTTTGGCTTTGATGCCTCATGATTGAGTATTGCTCTGTTCAAGTAGACTGTGATTTTGATAGGGGTATCAGTCTCTCTCTGTCTCTCTCTGTCTCTCTCTCTCTTCCTTCTCTCTCTATCTCTATCTCTCTCTTCCTTCTCTCTGTCTCTCTCTCTCTTCCTTCTCTCTCTATCTCTATCTCTCTCTTCCTTCTCTCTGTCTCTCTTCCTCTCTCTCTCTCTATCTCTGTCTCTCTCATTCTCTGTGACACCCTACTTATTCTCTTTTCCTCCTTTCTTTTTCCTTTCTCATTATTTCTCCCTTACTCCCTCTCTTTTTTTAATCCCAATTTCACCATCTGTTAATGTAGTTACATACAATACACCAGACAGCCAACCCACTGATGGTGTATACAGAGAGAGAGTTAATGTAGTTATATACAGTACACCAGACAGCCTGATGGTGGCGAGAGAGAGAGTTAATGTAGTTATATACACTACACCAGACAGCCAATGCTTTTTGGATTTTGCCCAGTTGCCGCCAGCAACAGGCAAGACACACAGACGCACACATCACACCAAACACACCCACACACAAACACACCACACACATGCACTTCCCCTCTATGAAAGTGTGGCATCACAACATGTTGTACAATTAATAATAAATGAATACTAAACACCTTACTACTATGTCTAGTGCCAATCTTTCCAATCCAACACTGCCATTCAATGTTAAGGAGATTGGCTCTGAAATGCAGGGATAAGGTGCGGTGGCTTGTTGTCATGGCAATTCACCAGTCTGTCGTTGTTACCTCCAATGGGATGATCATCACACTATGTTATTAGAACAGAGACACCCCCCATATCATCACACTATGTTATTAGAACACAGACACCCCCCATATCCTCACACTATGTTATTAGAACACAGACACCCCCCATATCATCACACTATATTATTAGAACACAGACACCCCCCATATCATCACACTATGTTATTAGAACACAGACCCCCCCCCCATATCATCACACTATGTTATTAGAACACAGACACCCCCCATATCATCACACTATGTTATTAGAACACAGACACCCCCCATATCATCACACTATGTTATTAGAACACAGACACCCCCCATATCATCACACTATATTATTAGAACACAGACACCCCCCCATATCATCACACTATGTTATTAGAACACAGACACCCCCCATATCATCACACTGTGTTATTAGAACACAGACACCCCCCATATCATCACACTATATTATTAGAACACAGACACCCCCCCATATCATCACACTATGTTATTAGAACACAGACACCCCCCCATATCATCACACTATGTTATTAGAACACAGACACCCCCCATATCATCACACTATATTATTAGAACACAGACACCCCCCCATATCATCACACTATGTTATTAGAACACAGACACCCCCCATATCATCACACTATGTTATTAGAACACAGACTCCCCCCATATCATCACACTATATTGTTAGAACACAGACACCCCCCATATCATCACACTATGTTATTAGAACACAGACACCCCCCATATCATCACACTATATTATTAGAACACAGACACCCCCCCATATCATCACACTATGTTATTAGAACACAGACACCCCCCATATCATCACACTATATTATTAGAACACAGACTCCCCCCATATCATCACACTCTGTTATTAGAACACAGACTCCCCCCATATCATCACACTATGTTATTAGAACAGAGACACCCCCCATATCATCACACTATGTTATTAGAACACAGACCTCCCCCCATATCATCACACTATGTTATTAGAACACAGACACCCCCCATATCATCACACTATATTATTAGAACACAGACACCCCCCCATATCATCACACTATGTTATTAGAACACAGACACCCCCCATATCATCACACTATATTATTAGAACAGAGACTCCCCCCATATCATCACACTATGTTATTAGAACACAGACACCCCCCATATCATCACACTATGTTATTAGAACACAGACCTCCCCCCATATCATCACACTATGTTATTAGAACAGAAACACCCCCCATATCATCACACTATGTTATTAGAACAGAGACTCCCCCCATATCATCACACTATGTTATTAGAACACAGACACCCCCCATATCATCACACTATATTATTAGAACACAGACACCCCCCATATCATCACACTAAGTTATTAGAACACAGACACCCCCATATCATCACACTATGTTATTAGAACACAGACACCCCCCATATCATCACACTATGTTATTAGAACAGAGACACCCCCCATATCATCACACTATATTATTAGAACACAGACACCCCCCATATCATCACACTATGTTATTAGAACAGAGACACCCCCCCATATCATCACACTATATTATTAGAACACAGACACCCCCCATATCATCACACTATGTTATTAGAACAGAGACACCCCCCCATATCATCACACTATATTATTAGAACACAGACACCCCCCATATCATCACACTATATTATTAGAACACAGACACCCCCCCATATCATCACACTATGTTATTAGAACACAGACCCCCCCCCATATCATCACACTATGTTATTAGAACAGAGACACCCCCCATATCATCACACTAAGTTATTAGAACACAGACCCCCCCCATATCATCACACTATATTATTAGAACACAGACACCCCCCATATCATCACACTATATTATTAGAACACAGACACCCCCCATATCATCACACTATGTTATTAGAACACAGACACCCCCCATATCATCACACTATGTTATTAGAACAGAGACACCCCCCATATCATCACACTGTGTTATTAGAATACAGACACCCCCCATATCATCACACTATGTTATTAGAACACAGACACCCCCCATATCATCACACTATGTTATTAGAACACAGACACCCCCCATATCATCACACTATGTTATTAGAACACAGACACCCCCCATATCATCACACTATGTTATTAGAACAGAGACACCCCCCCCATATCATCACACTATATTATTAGAACACAGACACCCCCCATATCATCACACTATATTATTAGAACACAGACACCCCCCATATCATCACACTATGTTATTAGAACAGAGACACCCCCCCCATATCATCACACTATATGATTAGAACACAGACACCCCCCATATCATCACACTATATTATTAGAACACAGACACCCCCCATATCATCACACTATGTTATTAGAACACAGACACCCCCCCATATCATCACACTATGTTATTAGAACACAGACCCCCCCCCATATCATCACACTATGTTATTAGAACACAGACACCCCCCATATCATCACACTATGTTATTAGAACACAGACTCCCCCCATATCATCACACTATGTTATTAGAACACAGACACCCCCCATATCATCACACTATGTTATTAGAACACAGACACCCCCCCATATCATCACACTATGTTATTAGAACACAGACACCCCCCATATCATCACACTGTGTTATTAGAACACAGACACCCCCCCATATCATCACACTATGTTATTAGAACACAGACACCCCCCATATCATCACACTATGTTATTAGAACACAGACACCCCCCATATCATCACACTATGTTATTAGAACACAGACACCCCCCATATCATCACACTATGTTATTAGAACACAGACTCCCCCCATATCATCACACTATGTTATTAGAACACAGACACCCCCCCATATCATCACACTATGTTATTAGAACACAGACACCCCCCATATCATCACACTATGTTATTAGAACACAGACACCCCCCATATCATCACACTATGTTATTAGAACAGAGACACCCCCCATATCATCACACTATGTTATTAGAACAGAGACACCCCCCATATCATCACACTATGTTATTAGAACACAGACACCCCCCATATCATCACACTATGTTATTAGAACAGAGACTCCCCCCATATCATCACACTATGTTATTAGAACACAGACACCCCCCATATCATCACACTATGTTATTAGAACACAGACACCCCCCCATATCATCACACTATGTTATTAGAACACAGACACCCCCCATATCATCACACTATGTTATTAGAACAGAGACACCCCCCATATCATCACACTATGTTATTAGAACAGAGACACCCCCCATATCATCACACTATGTTATTAGAACACAGACACCCCCCATATCATCACACTATATTATTAGAACACAGACACCCCCCCATATCATCACACTATGTTATTAGAAAACAGACACCCCCCATATCATCACACTACGTTATTAGAACACAGACACCCCCCATATCATCACACTATGTTATTAGAACAGAGACACCCCCCATATCATCACACTATGTTATTAGAACAGAGACACCCCCCCATATCATCACACTATGTTATTAGAACAGAGACACCCCCCCATATCATCACACTGTGTTATTAGAACACAGACACCCCCCCATATCATCACACTATGTTATTAGAACACAGACACCCCCCATATCATCACACTATGTTATTAGAACAGAGACACCCCCCATATCATCACACTATGTTATTAGAACAGAGACACCCCCCATATCATCACACTATGTTATTAGAACACAGACACCCCCCATATCATCACACTATGTTATTAGAACACAGACACCCCCCATATCATCACACTATGTTATTAGAACACAGACACCCCCCATATCATCACACTATGTTATTAGAACACAGACACCCCCCATATCATCACACTGTTATTAGAACACAGACACCCCCCATATCATCACACTATGTTATTAGAACAGAGACACCCCCCCATATCACCACACTATGTTATTAGAACACAGACACCCCCCATATCATCACACTATGTTATTAGAACACAGACACCCCCCATATCATCACACTATGTTATTAGAACAGAGACACCCCCCCATATCATCACACTATGTTATTAGAACACAGACACCCCCCATATCATCACACTATGTTATTAGAACACAGACACCCCCCATATCATCACACTATGTTATTAGAACAGAGACACCCCCCATATCATCACACTATGTTATTAGAACACAGACACCCCCCCATATCATCACACTATGTTATTAGAACACAGACACCCCCCATATCATCACACTATATTATTAGAACACAGACACCCCCCATATCATCACACTATGTTATTAGAACAGAGACACCCCCCATATCATCACACTATATTATTAGAACACAGACACCCCCCATATCATCACACTATGTTATTAGAACAGAGACACCCCCCATATCATCACACTATGTTATTAGGACACAGACACCCCCCATATCATCACACTGTTATTAGAACACAGACACCCCCCATATCATCACACTATGTTATTAGAACAGAGACACCCCCCATATCATCACAATATGTTATTAGGACACAGACACCCCCCATATCATCACACTGTTATTAGAACACAGACACCCCCCATATCATCACACTGTTATTAGAACACAGACACCCCCCATATCATCACACTGTTATTAGAACACAGACACCCCCCATATCATCACACTGTTATTAGAACACAGACACCCCCCATATCATCACACTATGTTATTAGAACAGAGACACCCCCCATATCATCACACTATATTATTAGAACACAGACACCCCCCATATCATCACACTGTTATTAGAACACAGACACCCCCCATATCATCACACTGTTATTAGAACACAGACTCCCCCCATATCATCACACTATGTTATTAGAACACAGACACCCCCCATATCATCACACTGTGTTATTAGAACACAGACACCCCCCCATATCATCACACTATGTTATTAGAACAGAGACACCCCCCATATCATCACACTATGTTATTAGAACACAGACACCCCCCATATCATCACACTATGTTATTAGAACAGAGACACCCCCCATATCATCACACTATGTTATTAGAACAGAGACACCCCCCATATCATCACACTATGTTATTAGAACACAGACACCCCCCCATATCATCACACTATGTTATTAGAACACAGACACCCCCCATATCATCACACTACGTTATTAGAACACAGACACCCCCCATATCATCACACTATGTTATTAGAACACAGACACCCCCCATATCATCACACTATGTTATTAGAACAGAGACACCCCCCATATCATCACACTATGTTATTAGAACAGAGACACCCCCCCATATCATCACACTATGTTATTAGAACAGAGACACCCCCCCATATCATCACACTGTGTTATTAGAACACAGACACCCCCCCATATCATCACACTATGTTATTAGAACACAGACACCCCCCATATCATCACACTATGTTATTAGAACAGAGACACCCCCCATATCATCACACTATGTTATTAGAACAGAGACACCGCCCCATATCATCACACTATGTTATTAGAACACAGACACCCCCCATATCATCACACTATGTTATTAGAACACAGACACCCCCCATATCATCACACTATGTTATTAGAACACAGACACCCCCCATATCATCACACTATGTTATTAGAACAGAGACACCCCCCATATCATCACACTATGTTATTAGAACAGAGACACCCCCCATATCATCACACTATGTTATTAGAACACAGACACCCCCCCCATATCATCACACTATGTTATTAGAACACAGACACCCCCCATATCATCACACTATGTTATTAGAACACAGACACCCCCCATATCATCACACTATGTTATTAGAACACAGACACCCCCCATATCATCACACTATGTTATTAGAACACAGACACCCCCCATATCATCACACTATGTTATTAGAACACAGACACCCCCCATATCATCACACTATGTTATTAGAACACAGACACCCCCCATATCATCACACTATGTTATTAGAACACAGACACCCCCCATATCATCACACTATGTTATTAGAACACAGACACCCCCCATATCATCACACTATGTTATTAGAACACAGACACCCCCCATATCATCACACTATGTTATTAGAACACAGACTCCCCCCATATCATCACACTATGTTATTAGAACACAGACACCCCCCATATCATCACACTATGTTATTAGAACAGAGACACCCCCCCATATCATCACACTATGTTATTAGAACACAGACACCCCCCATATCATCACACTATGTTATTAGAACACAGACACCCCCCATATCATCACACTATGTTATTAGAACACAGACACCCCCCATATCATCACACTATGTTATTAGAACACAGACACCCCCCATATCATCACACTATGTTATTAGAACAGAGACACCCCCCATATCATCACACTATATTATTAGAACACAGACACCCCCCATATCATCACACTAAGTTATTAGAACAGAGACACCCCCCATATCATCACACTATGTTATTAGAACAGAGACACCCCCCATATCATCACACTATGTTATTAGAACAGAGACACCCCCCATATCATCACACTATGTTATTAGAACAGAGACATCCCAAATATCATCACACTATGTTATTAGAACAGAGACACCCCCCATATCATCACACTATGTTATTAGAACAGAGACACCCCCTATATCATCACACTATGTTATTAGAACACAGACACCCCTCATATCATCACACTATGTTATTAGAACACAGACACCCCCCATATCATCACACTGTTATTAGAACACAGACACCCCAAATATCATCACACTGTTATTAGAACACAGACTCCCCCCATATCATCACACTATGTTATTAGAACAGAAACACCCCCCATATCATCACACTATGTTATTAGAACACAGACTCCCCCCATATCAACACACTATGTTATTAGAACACAGACACCCCCCATATCATCACACTGTTATTAGAACACAGACACCCCAAATATCATCACACTGTTATTAGAACACAGACTCCCCCCATATCATCACACTATGTTATTAGAACAGAAACACCCCCCATATCATCACACTATGTTATTAGAACACAGACTCCCCCCATATCAACACACTATGTTATTAGAACACAGACACCCCCCCATATCATCACACTATGTTATTAGAACAGAGACACCCCCCATATCATCACACTATGTTATTAGAACACAGACACCCCCCATATCATCACACTATGTTATTAGAACACAGACACCCCCCATATCATCACACTATATTATTAGAACACAGACACCCCCCATATCATCACACTATGTTATTAGAACAGAGACACCCCCCATATCATCACACTATGTTATTAGAACAGAGACACCCCCCATATCATCACACTATGTTATTAGAACAGAGACACCCCCCATATCATCACACTATGTTATTAGAACACAGACACCCCCCCCATATCATCACACTATGTTATTAGAACACAGACACCCCCCATATCATCACACTATGTTATTAGAACACAGACACCCCCCATATCATCACACTATGTTATTAGAACACAGACACCCCCCATATCATCACACTATGTTATTAGAACACAGACACCCCCCATATCATCACACTATGTTATTAGAACACAGACACCCCCCATATCATCACACTATGTTATTAGAACACAGACACCCCCCATATCATCACACTATGTTATTAGAACACAGACACCCCCCATATCATCACACTATGTTATTAGAACACAGACACCCCCCATATCATCACACTATGTTATTAGAACACAGACACCCCCCATATCATCACACTATGTTATTAGAACACAGACACCCCCCATATCATCACACTATGTTATTAGAACACAGACTCCCCCCATATCATCACACTATGTTATTAGAACACAGACACCCCCCATATCATCACACTATGTTATTAGAACAGAGACACCCCCCCATATCATCACACTATGTTATTAGAACACAGACACCCCCCATATCATCACACTATGTTATTAGAACACAGACACCCCCCATATCATCACACTATGTTATTAGAACACAGACACCCCCCATATCATCACACTATGTTATTAGAACACAGACACCCCCCCATATCATCACACTATGTTATTAGAACAGAGACACCCCCCATATCATCACACTATATTATTAGAACACAGACACCCCCCATATCATCACACTATGTTATTAGAACAGAGACACCCCCCATATCATCACACTATGTTATTAGGACACAGACACCCCCCATATCATCACACTATGTTATTAGAACAGAGACACCCCCCATATCATCACACTATGTTATTAGGACACAGACACCCCCCATATCATCACACTAAGTTATTAGAACAGAGACACCCCCCATATCATCACACTATGTTATTAGAACAGAGACACCCCCCATATCATCACACTATGTTATTAGAACAGAGACACCCCCCATATCATCACACTATGTTATTAGAACAGAGACATCCCAAATATCATCACACTATGTTATTAGAACAGAGACACCCCCCATATCATCACACTATGTTATTAGAACAGAGACACCCCCCATATCATCACACTATGTTATTAGAACACAGACACCCCCCATATCATCACACTATGTTATTAGAACACAGACACCCCACATATCATCACACTGTTATTAGAACACAGACACCCCAAATATCATCACACTGTTATTAGAACACAGACTCCCCCCATATCATCACACTATGTTATTAGAACAGAAACACCCCCCATATCATCACACTATGTTATTAGAACACAGACTCCCCCCATATCAACACACTATGTTATTAGAACACAGACACCCCCCATATCATCACACTGTTATTAGAACACAGACACCCCAAATATCATCACACTGTTATTAGAACACAGACTCCCCCCATATCATCACACTATGTTATTAGAACAGAAACACCCCCCATATCATCACACTATGTTATTAGAACACAGACTCCCCCCATATCAACACACTATGTTATTAGAACACAGACACCCCCCCATATCATCACACTATGTTATTAGAACAGAGACACCCCCCATATCATCACACTATGTTATTAGAACACAGACACCCCCCATATCATCACACTATGTTATTAGAACACAGACACCCCCCATATCATCACACTATATTATTAGAACACAGACACCCCCCATATCATCACACTATGTTATTAGAACAGAGACACCCCCCATATCATCACACTATGTTATTAGAACAGAGACACCCCCCATATCATCACACTATGTTATTAGAACACAGACACCCCCCATATCATCACACTATGTTATTAGAACACAGAC
Organism: Salvelinus alpinus; assembly: GCF_045679555.1. Taxonomy (NCBI): domain Eukaryota; kingdom Metazoa; phylum Chordata; class Actinopteri; order Salmoniformes; family Salmonidae; genus Salvelinus; species Salvelinus alpinus. The sequence goes on from NC_092089.1 coordinate 19,592,018, forward strand.
ACCCCCCATATCATCACACTATGTTATTAGAACAGAGACACCCCCCATATCATCACACTATGTTATTAGAACACAGACACCCCCCATATCATCACACTATGTTATTAGAACACAGACACCCCCCATATCATCACACTATATTATTAGAACACAGACACCCCCCATATCATCACACTATGTTATTAGAACAGAGACACCCCCCCATATCATCACACTATGTTATTAGAACACAGACACCCCCCATATCATCACACTATGTTATTAGAACACAGACACCCCCCATATCATCACACTATGTTATTAGAACACAGACACCCCCCATATCATCACACTATGTTATTAGAACACAGACACCCCCCCATATCATCACACTATGTTATTAGAACACAGACACCCCCCATATCATCACACTATGTTATTAGAACACAGACACCCCCCCATATCATCACACTATGTTATTAGAACACAGACACCCCCCATATCATCACACTATGTTATTAGAACACAGACACCCCCCCATATCATCACACTATGTTATTAGAACACAGACACCCCCCATATCATCACACTATGTTATTAGAACACAGACACCCCCCATATCATCACACTATATTATTAGAACACAGACACCCCCCATATCATCACACTATGTTATTAGAACAGAGACACCCCCCATATCATCACACTATATTATTAGAACACAGACACCCCCCATATCATCACACTATGTTATTAGAACAGAGACACCCCCCATATCATCACACTATGTTATTAGAACACAGACACCCCCCATATCATCACACTATATTATTAGAACACAGACACCTCCCATATCATCACACTATATTATTAGAACACAGACACCCCCCATATCATCACACTATATTATTAGAACACAGACACCCCCCATATCATCACACTATGTTATTAGAACACAGACACCCCCCCATATCATCACACTATGTTATTAGAACAGAGACACCCCCCATATCATCACACTATATTATTAGAACACAGACACCCCCCATATCATCACACTATGTTATTAGAACACAGACACCCCCCATATCATCACACTATGTTATTAGAACACAGACACCCCCCATATCATCACACTATGTTATTAGAACACAGACACCCCCCATATCATCACACTATGTTATTAGAACACAGACTCCCCCCATATCATCACACTATGTTATTAGAACACAGACACCCCCCATATCATCACACTATGTTATTAGAACAGAGACACCCCCCCATATCATCACACTATGTTATTAGAACACAGACACCCCCCATATCATCACACTATGTTATTAGAACACAGACACCCCCCATATCATCACACTATGTTATTAGAACACAGACACCCCCCATATCATCACACTATGTTATTAGAACACAGACACCCCCCCATATCATCACACTATGTTATTAGAACAGAGACACCCCCCATATCATCACACTATATTATTAGAACACAGACACCCCCCATATCATCACACTATGTTATTAGAACAGAGACACCCCCCATATCATCACACTATGTTATTAGGACACAGACACCCCCCATATCATCACACTATGTTATTAGAACACAGACACCCCCCATATCATCACACTATGTTATTAGAACAGAGAAACCCCCCATATCATCACACTATATTATTAGAACACAGACACCCCCCATATCATCACACTAAGTTATTAGAACAGAGACACCCCCCATATCATCACACTATGTTATTAGAACAGAGACACCCCCCATATCATCACACTATGTTATTAGAACAGAGACACCCCCCATATCATCACACTATGTTATTAGAACAGAGACATCCCAAATATCATCACACTATGTTATTAGAACAGAGACACCCCCCATATCATCACACTATGTTATTAGAACAGAGACACCCCCCATATCATCACACTATGTTATTAGAACACAGACACCCCCCATATCATCACACTATGTTATTAGAACACAGACACCCCCCATATCATCACACTGTTATTAGAACACAGACACCCCAAATATCATCACACTGTTATTAGAACACAGACTCCCCCCATATCATCACACTATGTTATTAGAACAGAAACACCCCCCATATCATCACACTATGTTATTAGAACACAGACTCCCCCCATATCAACACACTATGTTATTAGAACACAGACACCCCCCATATCATCACACTATGTTATTAGAACACAGACACCCCCCCATATCATCACACTATGTTATTAGAACAGAGACACCCCCCATATCATCACACTATGTTATTAGAACACAGACACCCCCCATATCATCACACTATGTTATTAGAACACAGACACCCCCCATATCATCACACTATATTATTAGAACACAGACACCCCCCATATCATCACACTATGTTATTAGAACAGAGACACCCCCCATATCATCACACTATGTTATTAGAACAGAGACACCCCCCATATCATCACACTATGTTATTAGAACACAGACACCCCCCATATCATCACACTATGTTATTAGAACACAGACACCCCCCATATCATCACACTATGTTATTAGAACAGAGACACCCCCCATATCATCACACTATGTTATTAGAACACAGACACCCCCCATATCATCACACTATGTTATTAGAACACAGACACCCCCCATATCATCACACTATATTATTAGAACACAGACACCCCCCATATCATCACACTATGTTATTAGAACAGAGACACCCCCCCATATCATCACACTATGTTATTAGAACACAGACACCCCCCATATCATCACACTATGTTATTAGAACACAGACACCCCCCATATCATCACACTATGTTATTAGAACACAGACACCCCCCATATCATCACACTATGTTATTAGAACACAGACACCCCCCCATATCATCACACTATGTTATTAGAACACAGACACCCCCCATATCATCACACTATGTTATTAGAACACAGACACCCCCCCATATCATCACACTATGTTATTAGAACACAGACACCCCCCATATCATCACACTATGTTATTAGAACACAGACACCCCCCCATATCATCACACTATGTTATTAGAACACAGACACCCCCCATATCATCACACTATGTTATTAGAACACAGACACCCCCCATATCATCACACTATATTATTAGAACACAGACACCCCCCATATCATCACACTATATTATTAGAACACAGACACCCCCCATATCATCACACTATGTTATTAGAACACAGACACCCCCCCATATCATCACACTATGTTATTAGAACAGAGACACCCCCCATATCATCACACTATATTATTAGAACACAGACACCCCCCATATCATCACACTATGTTATTAGAACACAGACACCCCCCATATCATCACACTATGTTATTAGAACACAGACACCCCCCATATCATCACACTATGTTATTAGAACACAGACACCCCCCATATCATCACACTAAGTTATTAGAACAGAAACACCCCCCATATCATCACACTATGTTATTAGAACACAGACACCCCCCCATATCATCACACTATGTTATTAGAACACAGACACCCCCCATATCATCACACTATGTTATTAGAACACAGACCCCCCCCATATCATCACACTATGTTATTAGAACACAGACCCCCCCCATATCATCACACTATGTTATTAGAACACAGACCCCCCCCATATCATCACACTATGTTATTAGAACACAGACCCCCCCCATATCATCACACTATATTATTAGAACACAGACCCCCCCCATATCATCACACTATATTATTAGAACACAGACCCCCCCCATATCATCACACTATGTTATTAGAACACAGACCCCCCCCATATCATCACACTATATTATTAGAACACAGACCCCCCCCCATATCATCACACTATGTTATTAGAACACAGACCCCCCCCATATCATCACACTATGTTATTAGAACACAGACACCCCCCCCTCCCTCCCTCCTCCCTCCTCCCTCCCTCCCCGCCGACCTAAATGTGTTGGTCATGCATTATTAAGTGCAGCCATGTGTTGAGATGGTGTTGTTGGTCGGTGGTTGGTTGTCAGGGTCTAACACTGGCCACATGTCTAATGAAAGGTAAGTGTTCTACCCATCCAATTAGTCCACAATTAGGGTCACCACTCTGTGCTTTCGCATCTGTGCTCCTCACTCAGCCCATGGCTGACTGCTGACTAGCCAGCAGGGAGTGATAGGGGAGGATGAGGGTGATTGGGGGTGGGGGGGTGGGGACTGTCACATTAAATTAGCTGGCTGTCACATTATGTCTTGTGTTGCAATATCCTGATTTCGAGAACAAATGTTATTTTGAAGGGGTTTTCCACTTTTTTTGTGTGTGTAATGTGTGGGGCATTTGTTTGAGGATCATAGTAATGACAGACACCCTGTACATAGAAAAGTGCATGCTTGTTTATGGAATAGATATAAGATATACTGTACAAGATATACAGCTGCAAACACACAAACATTGAGCACATCTTAAGTATAAGATAAAGTGTTGACTTCTATAGTAAGAGCTCCTGTCTTTACCATGTGAGACGTACAGTCACAGCTGAACAGAGGGACAGAGGGACAGAGGGACAGAGGGACAGGGGGACAGAGGGACAGGGAGACAGAGGGACAGGGAGACAGAGGGACAGAGGGACAGAGGGACAGGGGGACAGGGAGACAGGGGGACAGGGAGACAGGAAGACAGAGAGACACAGGTACAGAGGGACAGAGGGACAGGGGGACAGGGAGACAGAGGGACAGGGAGACAGAGGGACAGGGGGACAGGGAGACAGGGAGACAGAGGGACAGAGGGACAGGGGGACAGGGGGACAGGGAGACAGAGGGACAGAGGGACAGGGGGACAGGGGGACAGAGGGACAGGGGGACAGGGGGACAAGGGGACAGGGAGACAGGGGGACAGTGAGACAGGGAGACAGGGGGACAGGGAGTCAGGGAGACAGGGGGACCGAGGGACAGGGGGAGGCCTCACGCCCAGGGATTTATCAGTGATTCTCATGACTTGGGCAAGAGCAGAGCCAGTCAGTCTTTATATAACAAGCAGCTGGGGGAGGGGGCACTTTCCCATGTTGTCAGGGTCAGGGGTCAACTCTCTAAGTACTGTAGCAGTTGTTTTTTATCACAAGAATCTGGGCCTACTGTTGCAGATCTGAGTGGAGCATAAAAGGGAAGTACACACTTCTCTACTCTCACGACAAGCCCTTTACTCCTCCTCCGACTACACTCTGGGGCTCTGCTCTTCTCCACTCCATAACTGGGGCTCTGCTCTGCTCTCCTCCACTCCATAACTGGGGCTCTGCTCTCCTCCACTCCATAACTGGGGCTCTGCTCTTCTCCACTCCATAACTGGGGCTCTGCTCTGCTCTCCTCCACTCCATAACTGGGGCTCTGCTCTGCTCTCCTCCACTCCATAACTGGGGCTCTGCTCTCCTCCACTCCATAACTGGGACTCTGCTCTCCTCCACTCCATAACTGGGGCTCTGCTCTCCTCCACTCCATAACTGGGGCTCTGCTCTCCTCCACTCCATAACTGGAGCTCTGCTCTCCTCCACTCCATAACTGGGGCTCTGCTCTCCTCCACTCCTTAACTGGGGTTCTGCTCTCCTCCACTCCATAACTGGGGCTCTGCTCTGCTCTCCTCCACTCCATAACTGGGGCTCTGCTCTCCTCCACTCCATAACTGGGGCTCTGCTCTGCTCTCCTCCACTCCATAACTGGGGCTCTGCTCTCCTCCACTCCATAACTGGGCCTCTGCTCTCCTCCACTCCATAACTGGGGCTCTGCTCTCCTCCACTCCATAACTGGGGCTCTGCTCTCCTCCACTCCATAACTGGGGCTCTGCTCTCCTCCACTCCATAACTGGGGCTCTGCTCTCCTCCACTCCATAACTGGGGCTCTGCTCTCCTCCACTCCATAACTGGGGCTCTGCTCTCCTCCACTCCTTAACTGGGGCTCTGATCTCCTCCACTCCATAACTGGGCCTCTGCTCTCCTCCACTCCATAACTGGGGCTCTGCTCTCCTCCACTCCATAACTGGGGCTCTGCTCTCCTCTCCTCCACTCCTTAACTGGGGCTCTGCTCTCCTCCACTCCATAACTGGGGCTCTGCTCTCCTCTCCTCCACTCCATAACTGGGGCTCTGCTCTCCTCTCCTCCACTCCATAACTGGGCCTCTGCTCTGCTCTCCTCCACTCCATAACTGGGCCTCTGCTCTGCTCTCCTCCACTCCATAACTGGGGCTCTGCTCTCCTCTCCTCCACTCCTTAACTGGGCCTCTGCTCTGCTCTCCTCCACTCCATAACTGGGGCTCTGCTCTCCTCTCCTCTACTCCATATCTGGGCCTCTGCTCTTCTCCACTCCATAACTGGGGCTCTGCTCTCCTCCACTCCTTAACTGGGGCTCTGCTCTCCTCCACTCCATAACTGGGCCTCTGCTCTGCTCTCCTCCACTCCATAACTGGGGCTCTGCTTTCCTCCACTCCATAACTGGGGCTCTGCTCTCCTCTCCTCCACTCCATAACTGGGGCTCTGCTCTCCTCCACTCCATAACTGGGCCTCTGCTCTTCTCCACTCCATAACTGGGCCTCTGCTCTTCTCCACTCCATAACTGGGCCTCTGCTCTGCTCTCCTCCACTCCATAACTGGGGCTCTGCTCTCCTCTCCTCCACTCCATAACTGGGGCTCTGCTCTCCTCCACTCCATAACTGGGCCTCTGCTCTTCTCCACTCCATAACTGGGCCTCTGCTCTGCTCCTCCACTCCTTAACTGGGGCTCTGCTCTCCTCCACTCCTTAACTGGGGCTCTGCTCTCCTCCACTCCATAACTGGGCTCTGCTCTGCTCTCCTCCACTCCATAACTGGGGCTCTGCTCTCCTCTCCTCCACTCCATAACTGGGCCTCTCCTCTCCTCCACTCCATAACTGGGCCTCTCCTCTCCTCCACTCCATGAATGGAATGGGGCTCTGCTCTGCTCTCCGTGTCTGCATCCAAAATGGAACCCTATGTTCCCTATATAGTGCACTATTTTTGACCAGGGCCCATGGTAGTGCACTATGTAGGGTGCCATTTGGGACGCAACTTGTGATTGCAGTGTCCCATGTGCAGCTTGCAGCACCCCCCAGCGTTATGGACACAGAGCAAGCAGTGTCTCAGTGAGAGGAGCAGCGGCCGCCCCCTAACGCCCCCCCCTCTCCTGTCCATCGGTGTGCTCTGCAGACTGGGGGCCCGAGGCACAGAGACAAGATCAAAGCAGGAAGCATGAAAAGGCTCCCATCACACAAGTCAGCCTCCTCCCTACATACACACACACAGAGTCAGCCTCCTCCCTACATACACACACACAGTCAGCCTCCTCCCTACATACACACACACAGAGTCAGCCTCCTCCCTACATACACACACACAGAGTCAGCCTCCTCCCTACATACACACACACAGAGTCAGCCTCCTCCCTACACACACACACACAGAGTCAGCCTCCTCCCTACACACACACACACACAGAGTCAGCCTCCTCCCTACATACACACACACAGAGTCAGCCTCCTCCCTACATACACACACACAGAGTCAGCCTCCTCCCTACATACACACACACAGAGTCAGCCTCCTCCCTACACACACACACACAGAGTCAGCCTCCTCCCTACATACACACACACAGAGTCAGCCTCCTCCCTACATACACACACACAGAGTCAGCCTCCTCCCTACATACACACACACAGAGTCAGCCTCCTCCCTACATACACACACACACAGAGTCAGCCTCCTCCCTACATACACACACACAGAGTCAGCCTCCTCCCTACATACACACACACAGAGTCAGCCTCCTCCCTACATACACACACACAGAGCCGTGAGCCTCTCGTCCCCCTTCATGCAGCAGCTGCCCGTGGAGGCTGTGAGGAGAGGGCAGGTCCCAAGGCCGTGTGAGCCTGACAACAGATGGCTGAGACTGGGGAGCACGGACCATAACACATGCCCCCTGCTGGAGCTCAGAGCTGGCAACAACATCTCAAGGACATTCTCCGTGTCTGTGAGAGAAAGTGGGCTTGTTTGACTTTACAGCTGACATGATGCATTTAGGGTAACTGACTGTCATCTTCATATAATAATGAGTAGTTATTTAGGATGCAAAGTGTTCAGTAGATCAGACACAGTGTATATTCCACAATTGGCAGCACTCCATGCCCAGATATGGGCACCATGGCTATTCCTATAAATAGTATAAATAGTTGTGGTTAAATCACACTGCAGTCTGTGCTTTCATACAAACTCAAATCAATCACAACGTTCCCATTTATAAAAAACATTATCTGTTTAGACAAGTGGCTTTCCCTGGACAAAGATTTTTTCCATCACGTTGTGGGTTGAGAAGGTAAAATTGTTGACACAGGCCTGTCATAACTAAATAAAAGGCAGTACTAAAGCATCTAGAGTAATCCTGTAGGATTAGGTGGAAGGTCCTGGTCTACAGGTGAAGGATTACTCCTCTATACACAGAGCAGGGACAGGTGGATTACTCCTCTATACACAGAGCAGGGACAGGTGGATTACTCCTTTATACATAGAGCAGGGACAGGTGGATTACTCCTTTATAAATAGAGCAGGGACAGGTGGATATCTCCTCTATACACAGAGCAGGGACAGGTGGATTACTCCTCTATACACAGAGCAGGGACAGGTGGACTACTCCTCTATACACAGAGCAGGGACAGGGGAAGGATTACTCCTCTATACACAGAGCAGGGACAGGTGAAGGATTACTCCTCTATACACAGAGCAGGGACAGGTGAAGGATTACTCCTCTATACACAGAGCAGGGACAGGTGAAGGATTACTCCTCTATACACAGAGCAGGGACAGGTGAAGGATTACTCCTCTATACACAGAGCAGGGACAGGTGGATTACTCCTCTATACACAGAGCAGGGACAGGGGAAGGATTACTCCTCTATACACAGAGCAGGGACAGGTGGATTACTCCTCTATACTCAGAGCAGGGACAGGTGGATTACTCCTCTATACACAGAGCAGGGACAGGGGAAGGATTACTCCTCTGTACACAGAGCAGGGACAGGGGAAGGATTACTCCTCTATACACAGAGCAGGGACAGGTGGATTACTCCTCTATACACAGAGCAGGGACAGGGGAAGGATTACTCCTCTATACACAGAGCAGGGACAGGTGGATTACTCCTCTATACACAGAGCAGGGACAGGGGAAGGATTACTCCTCTATACACAGAGCAGGGACAGGTGAAGGATTACTCCTCTATACACAGAGCAGGGACAGGTGAAGGATTACTCCTCTATACACAGAGCAGGGACAGGTGAAGGATTACTCCTCTATACACAGAGCAGGGACAGGGGAAGGATTACTCCTCTATACACAGAGCAGGGACAGGTGGATTACTCCTCTATACACAGAGCAGGGACAGGGGAAGGATTACTCCTCTATACACAGAGCAGGGACAGGGGAAGGATTACTCCTCTATACACAGAGCAGGGACAGGTGAAGGATTACTCCTCTATACACAGAGCAGGGACAGGTGAAGGATTACTCCTCTATACACAGAGCAGGGACAGGGGAAGGATTACTCCTCTATACACAGAGCAGGGACAGGTGGATTACTCCTCTATACACAGAGCAGGGGCAGGTGGATTACTCCTCTATACACAGAGCAGGGACAGGTGGATTACTCCTCTATACACAGAGCAGGGACAGGGGAAGGATTACTCCTCTATACACAGAGCAGGGACAGGGGAAGGATTACTCCTCTATACACAGAGCAGGGACAGGGGAAGGATTACTCCTCTATACACAGAGCAGGAACAGGGGAAGGGCATAGGTGAAGAGGAGAATAACATTCACAGAAGTGAATAAGAAAAGGACAAACCCTCAGTCCACACAGATCAGGAAGTGGTTGCTGTGACAAGTGAAAGGGGCAGCAGCGTAGCCTAGTGGTTAGAGCGTTGGACTAGTAACCGAAAGGTTGCAAGTTTGCGTAACTGAGCTGACAAGGTACAAATCTGTGGTTCTGCCCCTGAACAAGACAGTTAACCCACTGTTCCTAGGTCATCATTGTAAATAAGAATTTGTTCTTAACTGACTTGCCTAGTTAAATAAAAGTAAAGGCTGTATAAACTTGCCTGAGTTCTCAGAAAGGAAAAATAGCCTTCTCAACTGTCAAGTCTTCGGGATGTCTTAGCTCTCTGAATGTACAAGGACCTGCACCTGTGATTCTTACTGAGTCAACACAATACATCAACATCCAGATGTATAATATGTTACACACGCATGAACACCGAGCACATGCATAAATACATTGCATACACACAGACCACTGCAGCTATCTGACTCCAGGTTGCAGCAGACACACCATTACTCATTTGCTTAAAAAGTTCAAACCAGCAGTTTCAAATTAGAAATAACCCCACTTCGTCAAATGTTGTGTCCCGAATGGCACCCTTTCCCCTATGGGCCCTGGTCAAAAGTAGTGCACTAAATAGTGAATAGTGTGCCAACCTCCCTCTGCCCCCGAGGATCCTGTCTCCATTATTCATGAGCCCTCAGGTTGGGCCCTGGGAACAAGCCTGGCGAGGCCCTGAGTCAATAAGAGGCACTGGCCTCCACAATGGCCTCAACCTCCAACTACACAACTACACTGTTGACAGACACCAACACAAAGGAGCAGACAGGGGCTCCCCCTACGTTCTCACATAAAGAGGAATGAGTCAGTGTGCTGTGGCTCCTAGCTGCTGTTTGTACAGTATATAAAGCCACTGTTGGCCCCATCAATAGGGGACTGGAGTGTTGATGAAACGCTGGGAGAAAGGCCTCCGCTGTGACTGCCAGGGAGAGTTCATGTTCATTACAGGGTATCTCGGGGCTCTACAGCCTGCTAGATGGCACCTGACTCCACCCTGCGTGAGAAGACAACAACTTATCCTTTTATTAGGGTGGTAAACAGCATGCTATAGAATGCTGGGATGTTAGACTAGAATACTGGGATGTTAGACTAGAATACTGGGATGTTAGAGTAGAATACTGGGATGTTAGACTATAGAATGCTGGGATGTTAGAGTATAGAATACTGGGATGTTAGACTAGAATACTGGGATGTTAGAGTAGAATACTGGGATGTTAGACTATAGAATGCTAGGATGTTAGAGTATAGAATACTGGGATGTTAGACTAGAATACTGGGATGTTAGACTTTAGAATACTGGGATGTTAGACTTTAGAATACTGGGATGTTAGACTTTTGTCACGACTTCCGCCGAAGTCGGCCCTTCTCCTTGTTCGGGTGGTGTTCGGCGGTCGACGTCACCGGCTTTCTAGTCACCACCGATCCATTTTTCTGTTTCGTTTTGTCTGTATTATACACACCTGGTATCAATTCCCCTATTATGTTCCCTATTTAACCCTCTGGCTTTCATTTCTGTTTTGTCCGTGATTGTTTGTTACGTTAGTGGTTGTTGTTATTTCTTATATGTTTTGTAATTATTCCCGTTGTGGAATTTTGCTGAGATTTTTGAGTAAACGTTTTGTGTTTCGCTCAACACTGGTGTCCTGCATTTGACTCTGCTACTTCGCCACACACAACCCTGACAGAATCACGGACCAAACTTCAAATGGAGTCAGAGCCAGATTGAGAATACTGAGATGTTAGACTTTAGAATGCTGGGATGTTAGACTTTAGAATGCTGGGATGTTAGACTTTAGAATGCTGGGATGTTAGACTTTAGAATGCTGGGATGTTAGACTTTAGAATGCTGGGATGTTAGACTTTAGAATGCTGGGATGTTAGACTTTAGAATGCTGGGATGTTAGACTTTAGAATCCTGGGATGTTAGACTTTAGAATCCTGGGATGTTAGACTTTCGAATCCTGGGATGTTAGACTTTAGAATCCTGGGATGTTAGACTATAGAATGCTGGGATGTTAGACTATAGAATGCTGGGATGTTAGACTATAGAATGCTGGGATGTTAGACTATAGAATACTGGGATGTTAGACTTTAGAATACTGGGATGTTAGACTTGGCATTACAAGTGCTGCACCAGATCAAGACACTCACATACAAGACTTAAGACTTCAATAATGGCACTATGGGGAATCTGAAAAGCCCCTTTCATTCAATGCAATACGGTATTGTCAATACAATGATTAGATTTATCAACCGCTGTAGAACTGGAAACCTTGATGGAGCAAATAGGAAATGTTCCTGGAACCTGACTTGTTGTGTCATGAAAGGCACAGGTGTCATAGTAGTGTGTATAGGTGGCATGGAAGTCAGACGCAGGAGAGTTAGACGGAGTGTAAATGTAGACTTTTACTAAATGTCCACTCGATATGCTCCAAGCACGAAAATATACATATATCAAATAAACATGGGTACGAGGACCCGTCGCACACCTATACAACAAGAAAACAATACTTGACATAAAACAATCTCTGACAAACACATGAGGGGAAACAGAGGGTTAAATACACAATAGGTAATGAATGGGATTGAAAACAGGTGTGGGGGAAGACAAGACAAAACCAATGGAAAATGAAAAATGGATCGATGATGGCTAGAAGGCCGGTGACGTCGACCGCCGAACACCGCCCGAACAAGGAGAGGCAACGACTTCGGCAGAAGTCGTGACATTACCCCCCCCCCCCTGACGCGCGGCTCCAGCAGCGCGTCGACACCGGCCTCGGGGACGACCCGGAGGGCGAGGTGCAGGGCGATCCGGATGGAGGCGGTGGAATTCTTTTAACATGGAAGGATCTAAAACGTCCTCCACCGGAACCCAGCATCTCTCCTCCGGCCCGTACCCCTCCCAGTCCACGAGGTACTGAAGGCCCCTCGCCCGACGTCTCGAATCCAAAATGGATCGAACAGAGTACGCCGGGACCCCTCGATGTCTAGAGGAGGCGGAGGAACTTCACGCACTTCAGCCTCCTGGAGCGGGCCAGCCACCACCGGCCTGAGGAGAGACACATGGAACGAGGGGTTAATACGGTAATTAGTGGGCAGTTGTAACCTATAACATACCTCGTTCACTCTCCTCAGGACTTTAAACGGCCCCACAAACCGCGGACCCAGCTTCCAGCAGAGCAGGCGGAGGGGCAGGTTTCGAGAGCCAGACCCTGTCCCCTGGTGCGAACACCGGGGCCTCACTGCGGCGACGGTCTGCGCCAATTTTCTGGCGCCTTATGGCGCGCTGAAGGTGGACGTGGGCTGCCTCCCAGGTTTCCTCAGCGTTCCGAAACCAATTGTCCACCGCAGGAGCTTCGGTCTGACTCTGATGCCAAGGAGCCAGAACCGGCTGATACCCTAATACACATTGAAAAGGAGTAAGGTTAGTGGAGGAGTGACGTAGCGAGTTCTGGGCCATCTCTGCCCAGGGCACGAACTTCGCCCACTCCCCCGGCCGGTCCTGGCAATAGGACCGCAGAAACCTGCCCACATCCTGGTTAACTCTCTCCACCTGCCCATTACTCTCGGGGTGAAAACCTGAGGTAAGACTAACCGAGATCCCCAGACGTTCCATGAACGCCTTCCAGACCCTTGACGTGAACTGGGGACCCCGATCAGACACTATATCCTCAGGCACCCCATAGTGCCGGAAAACATGTGTAAACAGGGCCTCTGCAGTTTGTAAGGCCGTAGGGAGACCGGGCAAAGGGAGGAGACGACAGGACTTCGAGAACCGATCCACAACGACCAGGATCGTGGTGTAACCCTGTGAAGGTGGAAGATCAGTCAAAAAATCCACTGACAGGTGCGACCACGGCCGTTGAGGAACGGGTAAAGGTAGAAGCTTACCTCTAGGCAGGTGTCTAGGAGCCTTGCACTGGGCGCACACCGAACAGGAGGAAACATAAATCCTCACGTCCTTAGCTAAAGTGGGCCACCAGTACCTCCCATCAAGACAGCGCATCGTCCGACCTATCCCAGGATGACCAGAGGAGGGTGACGTGTGAGCCCAATAGATCAATCGGTCGCGGACAGCAGACGGAACGTACAGACGACCAGCTGGACACTCAGGAGGAGAGGGCTCTGCACGTGACGCCCGCTCAATGTCCGCGTCCAGCTCCCACACTACTGGCGCCACCAAACACGACGTTGGGAGTATGGGAGTGGGATCCATGGGCCGCTCCTCTGTGTCATACAGCCGAGACAATGCGTCTGCCTTGACGTTCTGGGAGCCTGGTCTGTAAGTAAGCGTAAACACAAAACGAGTGAAAAACATGGCCCACCTTGCCTGGCGAGGATTCAGTCTCTTCGCCTGCCGGATGTACTCCAGATTGCGGTGGTCAGTCCAGATGAGAAAAGGGTGATTAGCCCCCTCAAGCCAATGCCTCCACACCTTCAAGGCTTTTACGACAGCTAACAGCTCTCGGTCCACCACATCATAGTTTCGCTCCGCCGGGCTGAGCTTCTTCGAAAAGAAAGCACAGGGGCGAAGCTTCAGTGGCACACCCGAACGCTGAGAGAGCACTGCTCCTATCCCAGCTTCGGATGCGTCCACCTCTACTATGAATGGCAAAGAGGGATCCGGATGAGCCAACACAGGCGCCGAGGTAAACAGAGTCTTCAGTTGTCCAAAAGCCCTATTCGCCTCGGCCGACCACTGCAAGCGCACCGGTCCCCCCTTTAGCAGTGAGGTAATGGGAGCTGCAACCTGACCAAAACCCCGGATAAATCTCCGGTAGTAATTGGCAAACCCTAAAAAACGCTGCACCTCCTTTACCGTGGTTGGAGTCGGCCAATTACGCACGGCTGTAATTCGGTCGCTCTCCATTTCCACTCCTGAAGTGGAAATCTGATGCCCTAGGAAGGAGATGGATTGTTGGAAGAACAAGCATTTCTCAGCCTTGACATATAGATCATGCTCCAACAGGCGACCAAGCACCCTGCACACCAGGGACACATGCTCGGCGCGTGCAGCGGAGTATATCAAAATATCATCGATATACACCACTACACCCTGCCCGTGCAGGTCCCTGAAGATCTCATCTACAAACGATTGGAAGACTGATGGAGCATTCATCAACCCATATGGCATGACCAGGTACTCATAATGACCTGAGGTGGTGCTAAATGCCGTCTTCCACTCATCACCCTTCCGAATACGCACCAGATTGTACGCACTCCTGAGATCCAATTTTGTGAAGAAGCGTGCCCCGCGCATTGACTCCATAACTGTATTGATCAGAGGTAGCGGGTAACTATATTTCACCGTGATTTTATTGAGATCTCGATAATCAATGCACGGGCGTAAACCGCCATCCTTCTTCTTCACAAAAAAGAAACTCGAAGAGGCGGGTGAAATGGATGGCTGAATGAACCCCTGACGCAGGGATTCAGAGATATATGTATCCATAGCCACTGTCTCCGCTTGCGACAGGGGATACACGTGACTCCTGGGATATGCAGCGTCTACCAGGAGATCTATCGCACAATCCCCCCGTCGATGGGGTGGTAATTGAGTCGCCTTCTTTTTACAGAAGGCGAGAGCCAAATCGGCATATTCTGGGGGAATGCGCACGGTGGAGACCTGGTCTGGACTTTCCACCGTAGTAGCACCAACGGAAACCCCTAAACACCTACCTGAGCACTCTCGCGACCACCCCGTGAGAGCCCTCTGTGGCCAAGAAACAGTGGGGTTATGATAAGTTAACCAGGGTATGCCTAGCACCACAGAATACGCAGGGGAATCAATAAGGAAAAGACTAATCTCTCCTTGTGACCCTCCTGCGTTATCATATACAAAGGTGCGGTGACCTCCCTGATAAACCCTGACCCTATTGGTCGACTATCTAAGGCATGAATAGGGAAAGGCATATCCACAGAAACAATAGGAATCCCTAAACTATGAGCTAAATTTTTATTAATGAAATTCCCACCCGCGCCTGAATCTACTAGCGCCTTATACTGGGAATGCAGGGAAAAATCCGGAAAAGTGACAGAGACAAACATAAGTGCAGCAGAGGGCTCTGGATGAGAATGGTGCCTACTCACCTGGGGTGATGCCAGAGTGCCCTGCCTGCCTTCTCTATTCCCAGAGGAACCAACCCGGCACCGACTAGCAGTGTGATCTCTGCGATCATAGATGGTGCTCGAGCGGGAACCCCCTCCGGTCTCCCTGCGCACCATCCCTCCCAATTCCATAGGTTCGGGAGAGAGGGTGCGGGAGGATGGAACAACCAGACCCCGATCTAGACGTCCACGAGTAGCCAGCATGTTGTCCAGCCTGATGGACATGTCCACCAGCTGGTCGAAGTTGAGGGTGGTGTCTCTACAGGCCAGCTCCCGACGAACGTCCTCGCGTAGACTACAACGGTAGTGGTCGATCAGGGCCCTGTCGCTCCATCCAGCGCCGGCAAACTCCAAAGCAAACTCCTGTGCACTCCTCGTCCCCTGCCTCAGATGATAGAGGAGCTCACCCGCTGCTCTGCCTTCGGATGGGTGGTTGAATACCTTCCGGAAATGGCGGATGAACTCCTCAAAATGGTCCAACGCCGCATCCTCTCCACACACAGCGTTGGCCCACTCCAGGGCTTTCCCGGTGAGGCATGAGACGAGGGCGGAACTCTTCTCACGGTCTGATGGTACTGGAGAGACCGTGGCCAGATACAAGTTCAGTTTTAGGAGAAAACCCTGGCAGCTGGCAGTATCTCCATTGTATCCCGTGGGTAGGGATAAATGGATCCTGTTATGTTCAGGAGGAGAAAAAGCGTTCAAAGGAAATCCAGGTTGTGGTGGTGGAGGTGCTGGAAAAGCTCCCTGTCTCTCCCAGCGGTCCATATTCTGGACAATGCGATCCATGGCAGCGCTCAGACTGTCAATCTCCTCCGCTTGTTCCATAACGCGTTCCTCTACCTCCATGAGCGAAGTGCCTCCTCCTGCTGACTTCATAATGTTGGTCAGAGATTCTGTCATAGTAGTGTGTATAGGTGGCATGGAAGTCAGACGCAGGAGAGTTAGACGGAGTGTAAATGTAGACTTTTACTAAATGTCCACTCGATATGCTCCAAGCACGAAAATATACATATATCAAATAAACATGGGTACGAGGACCCGTCGCACACCTATACAACAAGAAAACAATACTTGACATAAAACAATCTCTGACAAACACATGAGGGGAAACAGAGGGTTAAATACACAATAGGTAATGAATGGGATTGAAAACAGGTGTGGGGGAAGACAAGACAAAACCAATGGAAAATGAAAAATGGATCGATGATGGCTAGAAGGCCGGTGACGTCGACCGCCGAACACTGCCCGAACAAGGAGAGGCAACGACTTCGGCAGAAGTCGTGACAACAGGAGAGTAAACATCATAGCTATCTGTCTGTCTGTCTGTCTGTCTGTCTGTCTGTCTGTCTGTCTGTCTGTCTGTCTGTCTGTCTGTCTGTCTGTCTGTCTGTCTGTCTGTCTGTCTGTCTGTCTGGTCTGTCTGTCGGTCCGTCTGTCTGTCCGTCCGCCTGTCCGTCCGCCTGTGCGCCTGTCCATCTGTTCACCCATCTGCCCGTCTGTCTGTCCACCCATGGTTAGGGAGACAGGGTTGTTTGTGTCAGCTAACCCAGTTATTGTCTATCTGCCTTTCCATCTAGCAGACTCTGGGGAAGTGGGTGTCTATTGTTGAAAGTTCAGGCCGTCCTTCCTGGTAGCTAATACTGAATACATTGTTACACAGTGCCTGGATAAAGGACGTAGACTTCTATGGCTTCAGTATTCCGGATCAGAGGATTCTGATGCTACAGGATCGACTCTAACTTTACTCTGCATGACAATAACACATGGACCTCAGTGACCCCCATCCCTGTTACTGAGGTTCTCCTGACAACATGCTCAGACTGCCTCCTGACCCTGGAGAGACGGGATGAGGATGAGAAGTCCTACACCTCTCTAACGCTCTACAGTAGGAGAAGGGAGCTCACCGCTACTGAACTGGACTTCTATAAGAAACAGGTGGATTGTCTCAGTCTGCCACCAGCGACGTTCATGGATCCACAGAAAGATCTCTGTTCCGACCCAACTTCCTGTTTCTCGTAACAGAAGTAGTGTTTACCACTACGGTTTCATACTCTCTTTTTATAAAAAAAAATATTTCTTCCCCTTTTTCGTAGTATTCAATTGATAGTTACAGTCTTGTCCCATCACTGCAACTCCCGTACGGACTCGGGAGAGGCGAAGGTCGAGAGCCGTGTGTCCTCCAAAACACAACCCAACCAAGCCGCACTGCTTCTTGACACAATGCCCGCTTAACCTGGAAGCCAGCCGCACCAATGTGTTGGAGGAAACACCATACACCTGGCGATAGTGTCAGCATGCACTGCACTAGAGCACGATGGGACAAAAACATCCCTGCCGGCCAAACCCTCCCCTAGCCCGGACGACACTGGGCCAACTGTTCGCCACCGGCTGCGACAGAGCCTGGACTCGAACAAGGATCTCTAGTGGCACAGCAAGCACTGCGGTGCAGTGCCTTAGATCACTGTGCCACTCGGGAGGCGCCTGGTTTCATACCCTCTGGTCAACAAAACCCACTGGGTGTTGGTCTACAGACTGACCTCATAATCTAGCCACATACCCAGCAAATACACTTGTTACAGTCCCAATTATTATCTCTTTCACAGTCAGTATGTTATGTTGACCCCTGAGTTCAGGTTGTTTATACAGTCAGTATGTTATGTTGACCCCTGAGTTCAGGTTGTTTTTGCAGTCAGTATGTTACATCGACCCCTGAATTCAGGTTGTTTTTACAGTCAGTATGTTATGTTGACCCCTGAGTTTACGTAGTTTTTACAGTCAGTATGTTACGTTGACCCCTGAGTTCAGGTTGTTTTTACAGTCAGTATGTTACGTTGACCCCTGAGTTCAGGTTGTTTTTACAGTCAGTATGTTATGTTGACCCCTGAGTTTATGTAGTTTTTACAGTCAGTATGTTACGTTGACCCCTGAGTTCAGGTTGTTTTTACAGTCAGTATGTTACGTTGACCCCTGAGTCCAGGTTGTTTCTACAGTCAGTATGTTACGTTGACCCCTGAGTTCAGGTTGTTTTTACAGTCAGTATGTTATGTTGACCCCTGAATTCAGGTTGTTTTTACAGTCAGTATGTTATGTTGACCCCTGAGTTCAGGTTGTTTTTACAGTCAGTATGTTACGTTGACCCCTGAGTTCAGGTTGTTTTTACAGTCAGTATGTTACGTTGACCCCTGAGTTCAGGTTGTTTTTACAGTCAGTATGTTATGTTGACCCCTGAGTTCAGGTTGTTTTTACAGTCAGTATGTTATGTTGACCCCTGAGTTCAGGTTGTTTTTACAGTCAGTATGTTACGTTGACCCCTGAGTTCAGGTTGTTTTTACAGTCAGTATGTTGTGTTGACCCCTGAGTTCAGGTTGTTTTTACAGTCAGTATGTTACGTTGACCCCTGAGTTCAGGTTGTTTTTACAGTCAGTATGTTGTGTTGACCCTTGAGTTCAAGTTTTGTTTAAGAATAGGTTAATTTCAGAAACTCAGAACTAAAATGTTCCTTATTTGCTCCAGATACTCATTTTAAATTATGTAGTCTGTCCACACAAGATTAGGAGTCGTTTTAGATGAAGCAACAGTGGTGGAACTGTGAACCCAGACAGCAGAGCAGGACAGTGGGAGGAGCTATAGGAGGACGACCTCATTGGACTGGCTGATCTGTTTTACCATGAAAGGTAGAGGAGAGCAAACATTAGATCATATAAAAGACTGGAACTATCCTTGGCATTACTGAAACATCAACAGGCAGAGTGAGACAGACTTACTGTACAGAGACACAGGGAGATTCATTATAGTGAGTGAGACAGACTTACTGTACAGAGACACATTATAGTGAGTGAGACATATTGAGATATGTTGCTAGCTGTGTGTGTCACTGTTGTCCTGGGCCTTCTCTCAGTGAGTGGCTCCCAGGCGGCCCCTTTAACCTGTGAGGATCTCCTGAGACCACTGGAGCTGAGCAGTGTCACTCAGGTACTATCTACTGAACTGTCTGTCTGTCTGTCCATCCACCTGTCCGTATGTCCGTCTGTCTGTCTGTCTGTCTGTCTGTCTGTCTGTCTGTCTGTCTGTCTGTCTGTCTGTCTGTCTGTCTGTCTGTCTGTCTGTCTGTCTGTCTGTCTGTCTGTCTGTCTGTCTGTCTGTCTGTCTGTCTGTCTGTCTGTCTGTCCGTCCGTCCGTCCGTCCGCCTGGCCGTCCGTCCGTCCGTCTGTCTGTCTGTCAGTACGTCCGTCCGTCCGTCTGTCCGTCCACCCATGGTTAGGGAGACAGGGTTGTTTGTGTCAGCTAACCCAGTTATTGTCTATCTGCCTTTCCATTTTGCAGACTCTGGGGAAGTGGGTGTATATTGCTGAGAGTTCAGACCGTCCTTTCTGGGAACAAATACTGTATACCTTATTACACAGTGCCTGGATAGAGGTCTCTGTGCCGGTCGGTATCCAGAACAACATTCTTGACATCGCCCAGTTCTATGGCTTCGGTATTCCACATCAAAATGCTTTTGGATTCGGATGCTCCAGGATCAACTCTAACTTTACTCTGCATGACAACAGCACATGGAGCTCAGTGACCCCCATCCCTGTTACTGAGAGACTTCTGACAACGTGCTCAGACTGCCTCCTGACCCTGGAGAGATGGGATGCGGATGAGAAGTCCTACACTTCTCTAACGCTCTACAGTAGGAGAAGGGAGCTCACCGCTACTGAACTGGACTTCTATAAGAAACAGGTGGATTGTCTCAGTCTGCCACCAGCGATGTTCATGGATCCACAAAAAGATCTCTGTCACGACACAACTCCACTCATAGAAGATCAAATTGCGAAGGAAGTTGAGAATGCAGTTGAACTTATTTCAGAGATTCCAAGAATGCTCAGAAATGCATTTGAACAAGTAAAGAATTCTGTTTATCAGCCATTTTCTGAAATGTTCGGTTAATGAGTAGTTGCCTCCTCCCTGATAGGAGGGAGCATATGGGCAGCAGTAACCCAGGGTTACAGTACCTAACCCAGCAAGCCTGTAAACAGTGTCTGATGCCTTGATGTGGGACCAAACTCCACTCTGCTCGTGTTGCTCTACATTCAACACAATAAATCCAGATTAAGACAAATGTGATTTACATTGTTTTGTTTGTCCCAATAATCCGCTACAATCGGGAGCATTTAAAAAGAAAGGAAATAGAATGGGTGATAGTCTACTTCAGGGTTTCTCAAACTGGGTCCTGGGGCCCCCAAGGGAACGTTCAGTTTTTCCCCCTAGCACTACACAGCTGATTCAAATCATCAAAGTTGGATGATTAGTTGATTATTTGAATCAGCTGTGTAGTGCTTGGGCAAAAACCAAAAGGTGCACCCCTTAGAGTCCCCAGCGCCGAGTTTGGGAAACCCTGTTCTACTGACATCACTTACAGTAGCCAACTCAACGTCTCTTATCGACAGCAGGACAGTCATTCCTAAAACATCAACTACTCAATATGTTTAGGTCATTGGTTCTTTTATTTGGCAGTTTACATGTTTCCTTGACTTTAGCACAGAAAATAATGAGATGGTACTTATCCAATTAAAAATACTGTTAATACTGATTGTGTGTGTGTGTGTGTGTGTGTGTGTGTGTGTGTGTGTGTGTGTGTGTGTGTGTGTGTGGAGGGGTCGGGTGGGTAGTGCAGTGTGTTGGTAGTGATGTCCTCCACCCTCCAGGTCTTGGTGTCTGCTGTGGAGTTTCCAGGGGTGCGGCTGGGTGGAGGGACGTGGTTGGTGGACGTTGGGGAGAGGTGGGGCTCACGCTGTCAGCTCGTCCCTCAGCTCTTTGTTCCTGCGCACCACAGCTGCATGTCTCTCCTGAAACACAGGACACAGACACCACAGACAGAGAGGAGGAAGTTAACATCCACACTGGACAGGAAGTTAGAGCTATAGCATATGCAGTCAGGATGACCCCTAGTGGTCTCTTAGAATGAAGACTCTATTTTAATTGTAGTTCTATCATTCTAATTCTAGATCACACCTTCTTCTGCAGGCGTTCCATCATGGCTGCCAGGTTGGCCTGGCGGTTCTCCTTGATCTGCTCCATCTTACATTACTAAGACATTACTACCCTGCTACACCATTACTACTACACCATTACTACTACTACTACAGAACTACCACTACTACTGCAGTACTACTACTACTACTACTACTGGCAATCTTCTGTTTTGGCATATTTCTGCTTTACCAAATGAGGAGAGTTACAAACTTCACACACCAGTCAGAGTTATACTTAAACTACATAATTTTTAATAAGAGCTTTGCAATAGCCTTTTTTGACTTTCAATGATGCGCTATCTCTAATAAACCATTGAAAAGTACCAACAGAAAAGTACAAAGATCTTTTATAACCAAGATACACCCCTCTCAACTTATACTGACGAACCACAGATCTTAGGAACAGTTCACAAAGGTTAAGAATTGTATGAAAGATATCTATAAAACATAGCAGACAGTTACTGCTGTGTCAACAGTTCTCATTGTAAAGACCAGTGTCTGGCCCCCTTACTCCAAAAGGGAACTGTCTCTCCCTGGTACGGCATAGAACAGAACCATTAGCTCATGTTCTCTGGAATGCTCTTTAGGCTTTATCACCCAAAGACATCGTAAATCTCCTCTGTCAGTGCTATCTCATAGAGGCCCCATCCTCAGTGGAACACACACACACAATAGTTAACAGCATATTCTATTCTGTCGAATAAAACAACCATTATAATGCAATACAAGCATTATAACATAATCTTGCAATTTTCCACGACACTTCTCTCAACTTCTCCTGCAGGCGTTCCATCATGGCTGCCAGGTGGGCCTCCCGGTTTTCCTTGATCTGCTCTATCTTTGTGGTGTCTCAGTCTGCCACCAGCGACGTTCATGGATCCACAGAAAGATCTCTGGCCCGACACAACTTCCTGTTTCTCATAACAGAAGTAGTGTTTACCACTATGGTTTCATACCCTCTGGTTAACAAACCCACTGGGTGTTGGTGTCCAGACTGACCTCATAATATAGCCACATACCCAGCAAGCACACTTGTTACAGTCCCTATTATTGTCTCTTTTACAGTCAGTATGTTATGTTGACCCCTGAGTTCAGGTTGTTTTTACAGTCAGTATGTTACGTTGACCCCTGAATTCAGGTTGTTTTTACAGTCAGTATGTTATGTTGACCCCTGAGTTCAGGTTGTTTTTACAGTCAGTATGTTATGTTGACCCCTGAGTTCAGGTTGTTTTTACAGTCAGTATGTTATGTTGACCCCTGAGTTCAGGTTGTTTTTGCAGTCAGTATGTTATGTTGACCCCTGAGTTCAGGTTGTTTATACAGTCAGTATGTTATGTTGACCCCTGAGTTTAGGTTGTTTTTACAGTCAGTATGTTATGTTGACCCCTGAGTTCAGGTTGTTTATACAGTCAGTATGTTATGTTGACCCCTGAGTTCAGGTTGTTTATACAGTCAGTATGTTATGTTGACCCCTGAGTTTAGGTTGTTTTTACAGTCAGTATGTTATGTTGACCCCTGAGTTCAGGTTGTTTTTAGTCAGTATGTTACATGAACCTTGGAGTTCAGGTTGTTTTTACAGTCAGTATGTTACATTGACCCCTGAGTTCAGGTTTTGTTCAGGAATGGGTTCGTTCGGGGCTGTGGTAGAGCAGGTTGAGAGCTTCAAGTTCCTTGGTGTCCACATCACCAACAAACTATCATGGTCCAAACACACCAAGACAGTCGTGAAGAGGGCACAACAAAGCCTATTCCCCCTCAGGAGACTGAAAAGATTTGGCATGAGTCCTCAGATCCTCAAAAAGATTTACAGCTGCACCATCGAGAGCATCCTGACTGGTTGCATCACTGCCTGGTAAGGCAACTGCTCTGCCTCCGACCGTAAGGCACTACAGAGGGTATTCAGCTAGTTAAGGTCTTGTTGAGCAGCTAATTAGTAGAATCAGGTGTGTTAAATCAGGGTTGGACTGAAAACCCCCAGGACGGTAGATCTCCGGGAAGAGGGTTGGGCAGCCCTGAGCTAATCAAATGGCTACCCAGACTATTTGCATTGCCCCCCCCCCCCCCCCCCTTTTATGCTGCTACTCTGTTTATTTTCTATGCATAGTCACTTTAATTGACTCTGTACCAGTACCCCCTGTATATAGCCTCCACATTGACTCTGTACCGGTAACCCCTGTATATAGCCTCCACATTGACTCTGTACCGGTACCCCCTGTATATAGCCTCCACATTGACTCTGTACCGGTACCCCATGTATATAGCCTCCACATTGACTCTGTACCGGTACCCCATGTATATAGCCTCCACATTGACTCTGTACCGGTACCCCCTGTATATAGCCTCCACATTGACTCTGTACTGGTACCCCCTGTATATAGCCTCCACATTGACTCTGTACCGGTACCCCCCTGTATATAGCCTCCACATTGACTCTGTACCGGTATCCCCTGTATATAGCCTCGCTATTGTTATTTTACTGCTGCTCTTTAATATACTTTTTTATTCATCTATTTTTTACTTAACACTTACTTTTCTTAAACTGCATTGTTGGTTCAGGGCTTGTAAGTGAGCATTTCACTATAATACAACTACACCTGGTGCATTCAGCGCATGTAACAAAAGAATCATGTGATTTGATTTCATAAAGTCAGAACTAAAATGTTGCATAATTGCGTCAGAAACTAATTTTATGTTATGTAGTCTGTCCACACGAGATTAGGAGTGGGACTTTGTCTTGTTTAGATTTAGCAACAGTGGTGGAACTGTGAACCCAGACAGCAGAGCAGGGAGGAGCTATAGGAGGACGGCCTCATTGTATTGGCTGGAATGTAGTAAAATGGAACGGAGTCAAACATGGTTTCCATATGCCTGATGTGTTTGATACCGTTCCAATTATTCCATTCCAGCCATTACAATGAGCTCGTCCTCCTATAGATCCTCATACCAGCCTCCTCTGCCAGACAGTACAAACAGTAAATGTCCCTGACATCTGATCTGATGTACCATGAAAGGCAGAGGAGAGCAAACATTAGATCATATAAAAGACTGGAACTATCCTTGGCATCACTGAAACATCAACAGGCAGAGTGAGACACACTTACTGTACAGAGACACAGGGAGATTCATTATAGTGAGTGAGACAGACTTACTGTACAGAGACACAGGGAGATTCATTATAGTGAGTGAGACAGACTTACTGTACAGAGACACAGGGAGATTCATTATAGTGAGTGAGACAGACTTACTGTACAGAGACACAGAGAGATTCATTATAGTGAGTAAGACATATTGAGATATGATGCTGGCTGTGTGTGTCACTGTTGTCCTGGGCCTTCTCTCAGTGACTGGCTCCCAGGCAGCCCCTTTAACCTGTGAGGATGTCCTGAGACCACTGGAGCTGAGCAGTGTCACTCAGGTACTATCTACTGAACTGTACTGTCTGTCTGTCTGTCTGTCTGTCTGTCTGTCTGTCTGTCTGTCTGTCTGTCTGTCTGTCTGTCTGTCTGTCTGTCTGTCTGTCTGTCTGTCTGTCTGTCTGTCTGTCTGTCTGTCTGTCTGTCTGTCTGTCTGTCTGTCTGTTTGTTTGTCTTTCTGTCCGCCTGTCTGTCTGTCTGTCCATCCACCTGTCCGCCTGTCCGTCTGTCCGCCTGTCCGTCTGTCTGTCTGTCTGTCTGTTTGTTTGTCTTTCTTTCCGCCTGTCTGTCTGTCCGCCTGTCTGTCTGTCTGTCCATCCACCTGTCCGCCTGTCCGTCTGTCGGTCGGTCCGGCCGGCCGTCCGTCCGTCCGTCCGTCCGTCTGTCTGTCTGTCTGTCTGTCTGTCTGTCTGTCTGTCTGTCTGTCTGTCTGTTTGTTTGTCTTTCTGTCCGCCTGTCTGTCCGCCTGTCTGTCTGTCTGTCCATCCACCTGTCTGCCTGTCCGTCTGTCCGCCTGTCCGCCTGTCCGTCTGTCTGTCTGTCTGTTTGTTTGTCTTTCTGTCCGCCTGTCTGTCCGCCTGTCTGTCTGTCTGTCTGTCCATCCACCTGTCCGTCCGTCCGTCTGTCTGTCTGTCTGTCATCTGCCTGTCACTCCATCTGTCTGTCCGTACGTCTGTCTGTCCGTCGTCTGTCTGTCCACCCATGGTTAGGGAGACAGGGTTGTTTGTGTCAGCTAACCCAGTTATTGTCTATCTGCCTTTCCATCTTGCAGACTCTGGGGAAGTGGGTGTATATTGCTGAGAGTTCAGATGGTCCTTTCTGGGAACAAATACTGTATACCTTATTACACAGTGCCTGGATAGAGGTCTCTGTGCCGGTCGGTACCCAGAACAACATTCTTGACATCGCCCAGTTCTTTGGCATCAGTATTCCGCATCAAAATGCTTTTGGATTCGGATGCTACAGGATCAACTCTAACTTTACTCTGCATGACAATAGCACATGGAGCTCAGTGACCCCCATCCCTGTTACTGAGAGACTCCTGACAACGTGCTCAGACTGCCTCCTGACCCTGGAGAGATGGGATGAGGATGAGAAGTCCTACACCTCTCTAACGCTCTACAGTAGGAGAAGGGAGCTCACCGCTACTGAACTGGACTTCTATAAGAAACAGGTGGATTGTCTCAGTCTGCCACCAGCGATGTTCATGGATCCACAGAAAGATCTCTGTTCCCAAGCAACTCCACTCTTAGAAGATAAAATTGCAAAGGAAGTTGAGAATGCAGTTAATTTTATTTCAGAGATTCCAAGAATGCTCAGAAATATATTTAACGAATTAAAGAATTATGTTTATTAGGCATTTTCAATGTTTTTTGTGTTTGATGAGTAGTTGCCTCCTCCTCCCTGATTGGTTTCTGCCCACCATGTATTCTACAGTAACCCAGGGTTACAGTACCTAACCCAGCAAGCCTGTAAACAGTGTCTGATGCCTTGATGTGGGACCAAATTCCACTCTGCTCGTGTTGCTCTACATTCAACACAATAAATACAGATTAAGACAAATGTGATTTACATTGTTTTGTTTGTCCCAATAATCCGCTACAATCGGGAGCATTTAAAAAGAAAAGGAAATAGAATGGGTGATAGTCTACTTCAGGGTTTCTCAAACTGGGTCCTGGGGCCCCCAAGGGAACGTTCTGTTTTTCCCCCTAGCACTGCACAGCTGATTCAAATCATCAAAGCTGGATGATTGGTTGATTATTTGAATCAGCTGTGTAGTGCTTGGGCAAAAACCAAAAGGTGCACCCCTTAGAGTCCCCAGCGCCGAGTTTGGGAAACCCTGTTCTACTGACATCACTTACAGTAGCCAACTCAACGTCTCTTATCGACAGCAGGACAGTCATTCCTAAAACATCAACTACTCAATATGTTTAGGTCATTGGTTCTTTTATTTGGCAGTTTACATGTTTCCTTGTCTTTAGCACAGAAAATAATGAGATGGTACATGCCATGTTGACAGAACCCCAAAGCTTTATTCAGCGAAGCTTGAGACACATGGAGGGAGAACACTTGTACTGTAGTAGTCAGCTTGTGGAGGATGCAGGCAGATCGTTGTGACATATCTAAAAAGAGTCATTTTAGTGTGCTGAATGTGGAGCATCCATTCTCTGTCTATGGAACTACCAGAGAGAGGACGCTGATGATATGACACCTCACTTGAAACACACACACACACACACAAACACACACACGTAGACTTAGAGTGAACATGTGTGTCGGTGTTAGTCTATCAAGATAAAGGAAAGGGGGCTTTAGAACATTCTACTGGCCAGGATGTCATGTATGGTGGCTCTATGATGTCATAACATTCAAGTCTCCAGATTCAGTGGACATATCAGACTAGAGTAAACTAAAGTTAATTACCTGGCCTGCATCCCAAATGGAACACTATATACCCTTTTTACTGCACTACTCTGGTCAACAGTGGTGCACTTTATAGGGAACAGGCTGCCATATATAGTCAGGGGTCAGTCTGGAGGAAGTGATAAACAGTTGATCCCTCTGGAGACACATTGTTAAAGAGGACCAATCACCTCTCTTGTTCCAGCTACCTCAAGATCATTTGAAGACATGTGGACATTTTAAGCCGAGAGTTTGGCAGATTGTTAATGTGCGTTCATAGCGTGTGTGGAAATGTTTGTGTGCGTGAGTGTGTGTGTGTGTGTGTGTGTGTGTGTGTGTGTGTGTGTGTGTGTGTGTGTGTGTGTGTGTGTGTGTGTGTGTGTGTGTGTGTGTGTGTGTGTGTGTGTGTGTGTGTGTGTGTGTGTGTGTGTGTGTGTGTGTGTGTGTGTGTGTGTGTGTGTGTGTGTGTGTGTGTGTGTGTGTGTGTGTGAGGTGATGAAATGGGATGCTCTGTCAGGAGTCTGAGTTCACTACCTGTTAACATTCTTCACAAAGACACAGAAACTGACATCATCAGAATGTAAACGTCAGCTAACAACCAACTCACAACACCAAAAAAGACTTTCACAAAGAAATTATTGTAGATTCAAATTTCAAGAACCAATAAATAATTAGATAACAAATGAAACATTTGAAATTGTACAACGCAGTACATTTGATACACTTGTTTGCGCTCAATCAGCCTAGTCTACCCATCAAGATAGATACAAAAATGAAGTATTTACAAAATAATACCCATGTTTTCATGTTGTTGATTTTTTCCCCTTCGAAAAAAAGTTAATCATGAATTATCCAATTAAAAATACTGTTAATACTGATTGTGTGTGTGTGTGTGTGTGTGTGTGTGTGTGTGTGTGTGTGTGTGTGTGTGTGTGTGTGTGTGTGTGTGTGTGTGTGTGTGTGTGTGTGTGTGTGTGTGTGTGTGTGTGTGTGTGTGTGGAGGGGTCGGGTGGGTAGTGCAGTGTGTTAGTAGTGAAGTCCTCCACCCTCCAGGTCTTGGTGTCTGCTGTGGAGTTTCCAGGGGTGCGGCTGGGTGGAGGGACGTGGTTGGTGGATGTTGGGGAGAGGTGGGGCTCACGCTGTCAGCTCTTCCCTCAGCTCTTTGTTCCTGCGCACCACGGCTGCATGTCTCTCCTGAAACACAGGACACAGACACCACAGATAGAGAGGAGGAAGTTAACATCCACACTGGACAGGAAGTTATAGCTATAGCATATGCAGTCAGGATGACCCCTAGTGGTCTCTTAGAATGAAGACTCTGTTTTAATTGTAGTTCTATCATTCTAATTCTAGATCACACCTTCTCCTGCAGGCGTTCCATCATGGCTGCCAGGTTGGCCTGGCGGTTCTCCTTGATCTGCTCCATCTTACATTACTAAGACATTACTACCCTGCTACACCATTACTACTACACCATTACTACTACTACTACAGAACTACTACTACTACTGCAGTACTACTACTACTACTACTACTACTACTACTACTACTACTACTACTACTTCAATAGTACTACTACTACTACTACAGCACTACTACTACTACTACTTCAATAGTATTACTACTAACACTACTACTACTACTACTACAGTATTACTACTACTACTACTACTACTACCACTACTACCACTACTACTACTACTAATACTACTACTAATACAGTATTACTACTACTACTACTACAGAACTTCTACTACTAGTGCTATAAAAGTACTACTACTACAGTATTATTATTACGACAGTAGTACTAATACAGTCCTACTATTACTATAGTACTCATACTACTACTACTACTGGTAGCTAATACTGAACACATTGTTACACAGTGCCTGGATAAAGGACTTTGTGCCGTTCAATGTCGTAGACTTCTATGGCTTCAGTATTCCGGATCAGAGGACTCTGATGCTCCAGGATCGACTCTAACTTTACTCTGCATGACAATAACACGTGGACCTCAGTGACCCCCATCCCTGTTACTGAGGTTCTCCTGACAACGTGCTCAGACTGCCTCCTGACCCTGGAGAGATGGGATGAGGATGAGAAGTCCTACACCTCTCTAACACTCTACAGTAGGAGAAGGGAGCTCACTGCTACTGAACTGGACTTCTATAAAAAACAGGTGGATTGTCTCTACTACTACTACTACTACTTCTACTACTCCATCAATACTACTACAGTACTACTACTACTACTATGACTACTATACTACTACTACATTACTACTACTACTACTACTACTAATACTACTACTACTACTACTACTACTACCACACTACTACTACTACTACTACTGCTACTACAGTACTACTACCGCTACTACTACTACTACATCACTACTACTACTACCACCACTACTACTCCATTACTACTTATACTACAACATTACTACTACTACTACATTACTACTTCTACTACTACTACTACTACATTACTACTACTACTAATACTACTCCATTACTACTGCTACTGCTACTACTACTACTACATTACTACTACTACTACTACTACAGTACTACTACTACTACTACCACTACTACTACTACATTACTACTACTACTACTACAGTACTACCACTACTACCACTACTACTACTACATTACTACTACCACTACTACTACTACATTACTACTACTACTACTACTCCATTATTACTTCTACTACTACTACTCCAGTACTACTACTACTACTACTATTGCTACTACTACTACAACTACTACATAACTACATCACTACTACTACTACTACATTACTACCACTACTGCTACTATTACATTACTACATTACTACTAATACTACTACAACTACTACTAATACTACTACTACTACTACTTCTGCTACTACTACTACTACTACTACTACTACTACTCCATTACTACTACTACTACTACTACTCCATTACTACTGCTACTACTACTACTACTACTACTCCATTACTACTGCTACTACTACTACTACTACTACTCCATTACTACTGCTACTACTACTACTACTACTCCATTACTACTGCTACTACTACTACTACTACTACTCCATTACTACTGCTACAGTACTACTGGCCAGTCTTCTCTCACCTTCTCCTGCAGGCGTTCCATCATGGCTGCCAGGTGGGCCTCCCGGTTCTCCTTGATTTGCTCCATCTTCATGGTCAGCTTCTCCTCTGCCATTTTGCTGAAGTTGCTGTTCTCTTCCATGGCCTTGAGCAGCACATCCCTCTCATGCTCCCTCTTCTCTGCCAGGGCCCTCAGCACCTGGGCCTCCTGGGACTGGACCACAGAGAGACCATGGATGTCACCATAGAGTTGGCATCACTAGAATGGTCAAAGCACCTCAGACCACAGTAATTTGACTGGTACATTCAATATGGCCGCCGATCCGTCCACCACGGAATATGAACTTGAATGGGACAACTGTTCTGTTGATTCTAATTATATGGATATTAATTATTATATCAACAGGGCCCTGGGGTTGCCTACTCAAATATCTAGAATTATATACACTCTAAGGGAAAAAAGGTGCTATCGGACAGCAGACATTTTGGTTGCAGGTAGAACCACGGAACCAAAAAGGGTTCTACTACGGGGACAGCCGAAGAACACTTTTGGGATCTTTTTTCTTAGTTTTATCATTCTAGTTCTATAGTTCTACTACTCACCCTCCTCCGGTCCTCAGCTGCCTCCAATTTCTTCTGGATGTCCTCTAGGGACACCTCCCTCTTGGGGGGCGAAGCGATGCTGTGGGCCCCATCTGACACCGGGGAGGGGGGCTTCAGAATCACCTCAAAGGCTTGGCCCGACGCCCGCTTGTTGATTGGCTTCACCTCCATGTCTGAAAACAAGTGAAAAAGTTTATATATTTTTTCTGTGGTCTGGTCTTCTGGGATCTGGTATTCTGTGGTCTGGTCTTCTGGGATCTGGTATTCTGTGGTCTGGTCTTCTGGGGTCTGGTATTCTGGGGTCTGGTCTTCTGGGTTCTGGTCTTCTGGGTTCTGGTCTTCTGGGTTCTGGTCTTCTAAGTTCTGGGTTCTGGTCTTCTGGGTTCTGGTCTTCTGGGGTCTGGTCTTCTGGGGTCTGGTCTTCTGGGGTCTGGTCTTCTGTGTTTTGGGGTCTGGTCTTCTGGGTTCTGGTCTTTTGTGTTCAGGATGGTTGGTAATGGCTGGCCACCCCTCATAGCCTGGTTCCTCTCTAGGTTTCTTCCTAGGTTTTGGCCTTTCTAGGGAGTTTTTCCTAGCCACCGTGCTTCTACACCTGCATTGCTTGCTGTTTGGGGTTTTAGGCTGGGTTTCTGTACAGCACTTCGAGATATTAGCTGATGTACGAAGGGCTATATAAAATAAATTTGATTTGATTTGATTTGATAATTGAGGTGATAGCCAGTGTCTTCCTATTGCATTCTTACTCACGGCTAAAACGATTTTAGAGAGCAGTTTGTCAGTATTGTTGAGTGCTTGTGGAGAAATTCCGAGATACGTTATGTTATTTGGATGTCCACTTTAAACAGGTCTTTAAGTTTATATATTATGTTTGTCCAGGAGAGTTGTAATTTAGGACATGTCCAAAAGATATGGGAAGATACGTGCATGTGAAACCACTTCATTTCATGTGTGTCTTGTGGATGTTTTTCTGAGGGGTTGGAATTAAGCATGAGACAGTTCTCTGTTGGACATCCATGTACTTTGGACAATAAAGTCATGTTCTTCAATTCAGGAGGACATCCAAAACAATAAATAAATATCCACAAATACAATAAAGGGCACAGCTCCTGGATTGACCTGAAATGGCATCAGGTCAACTTTAGTGAAATTCAGACTACAATGCTTTGACTTGATCTGAAAGATGACGCATTGGAATTAAAAAGTGTTGCGTTACGTTCCCCAGCAAGGAAACCAAAAATGTCACTCAAACAAAAGGGGGAACTAACAAAGAGTCCCTGACCAACAACCAAAACAAAACAGGTGGGGTTTAAGGAGGGGTTCTGAAAGACACTCATGTGTGTGTCCACTGGAAGGTGACTAGCAACAACAACTGGAACAGAAAAGATACCCACCATGAGACCCACTAAATTCGCCCAAGAAGAGGCAAACAAAAGAAAAACCAACACCAAACTTAGAGACAGGAAGCAAAACAAAAAGGAGGAGGAAAATAAAAGCAAATAAAGAATTATTTCTGTCTAGAAATCAAAACAGGGCGCGCCAACTAGAGTTAACACTCCATGTCTATACATTACCATCTATACATTACCATCTATACATTACCAGTACCATCTATACAGTACCATCTATACAGTACCATCTATACAGTACCAGTACCATCTATACAGTACCATCTATACAGTACCAGTACCATCTATACAGTACCATCTATACAGTACCATCTATACAGTACCATCTATACAGTACCAGTACAGTACCATCTATACAGTACCATCTATACAGTACCAGTACAGTACCATCTATACAGTACCAGTACCATCTATACAGTACCATCTATACAGTACCATCTATACAGTACCATCTATACAGTACCAGTACCATCTATACAGTACCATCTATACAGTACCATCTATACAGTACCATCTATACAGTACCATCTATACAGTACCAGTACAGTACCATCTATACAGTACCAGTACAGTACCATCTATACAGTACCATCTATACAGTACCAGTACCATCTATACAGTACCATCTATACAGTACCATCTATACAGTACCATCTATACAGTACCAGTACAGTACCATCTATACAGTACCAGTACAGTACCATCTATACAGTACCAGTACCAGCTATAGAGTACCAGTACAGTACCATCTATACAGTACCAGTACCATCTATACAGTATCAGTACAGTACCATCTATACCAGTCAAAAGTTTGGACACACCTCCTCATTCCAGGGTTTTTCTTTATTTTTACTATTTTCTACATTGTAGAATAATGGTGAAGACATCAAAATTATGAAATAACACATATGGAATCATGTAGTAACCACAAAAGTGTTGAATGAATCAAAATATATTTTATATTTAAGATTCTTCAAAGTAGACGCCCTTTACCTTTGAGGTTACCTGGAGGTGTGTTGGGTCATTGTCCTGTTGAAAAACCCTTGAATGAGTAGGTGTGTCAAACCTCTGACTGGTATTATATATATATAATTTTTTTATTTTACAATCTTCATTTTCCTCTTTTTATTTTTCTTATAATTTCCTAAAACTCACAAATTTTTGAAAAACTCACGTACGCTTCTATAACTCTCGTCCCCTTGGAACGAGCTCAACCAAGACAATACTCAAAACAAATTGTGAGCCAGGGCAACAAACTGGCTAAACGCAAAACGCAAAACGTATTAACTGCCCACCCTTGGGAGATAATCAGCAACCAAGTTGTCCTTACCACAGACGTGTCTGATTTCAAGAGGAAACTCCTGCAATATCTGTAGTAACTTTCCTATCCTGATTGTTTCTTACCTCTCGTGTGACCTGGTTCTTACCTTCGAACTCACAGACGACCAGCTTGTTGCCTGCCTCTGGATAGAAGCAGGAGCAGATGAGGGAGAAAACAGACAGCTCCTTCATCTTCTCTTTGTATGCTGAGGGAACACAAGCACACCAGACTGTTAACACTGCTACGTGGAGGAGTCCAAAATGGCACCCTATTCCCTATATAGTGCTTTAGCACCCTATTCCCTATATAGTGCTTTAGCACCCTATTCCCTATATAGTGCTTTATCACACTCTATATAGTGCAAAAGTAAAACACTATAGGGAACAGGGTGCCATTTTTGACACAACCAAAGTCAGACACTATAATGGCACCTATAGGAGATAACATCGTCATTATGCTGTTTATTGACTGTGGAAAAAAGAGCATTCATACAGGCTTGCTTCACGCTGACAGTATTAAAGCCTTGTCCGAGCCAGAGCGGCTCATACAGAACATTCATACAGACTTGCTTCACACCG
The DNA here is from genome assembly GCF_045679555.1 of Salvelinus alpinus. Lineage (NCBI taxonomy): Eukaryota > Metazoa > Chordata > Actinopteri > Salmoniformes > Salmonidae > Salvelinus > Salvelinus alpinus. The sequence goes on from NC_092089.1 coordinate 19,626,945, forward strand.
ACAGTATTAAAGCGGCAGGTAGGTAGCCTAGTGGGTAGTGGTTGGGGCGGCAGGTAGCCTAGTGGTTAGAGCGTTGAGCTAGTAACCTGAAAAGTTGCTAGATCGAATACCCGAGCTGACAAGGTAAAAATCTGTGGTTCTGCCCCTGAACAAGGAAGTTAACCCACTGTTCCTAGGCCGTCATTGTAAATAAGAGTTTGTTCTTAACTGACTTGCCTGGTTAAATAAAGGTTAAATAACATAATAAAAAGCCTTGCCAGAGCAGCCCATAACTGATCATGAACTTTTGTTGAACTTGAGCGCTACTAATGAATTGTATCATGATCTGATAACAGTAAGCTAATGAGCATTAGCTAAAGGCTAGATGCTACTCTATCTTAATAGAGTTGTAATCGTCATTATTAGAAGGAAGTCTTCACTTCAATAGTGATGGAGGGATTTAGAAGAGACAGGCTGTGTCCAAATTCAAAATGGCACCCTACTCGCTTTATAGGGCACCACTTTGGATCAGGGCCCCATATGGCACAAAGTCTCTCAACACCAACACCAAAATAAATACCTACTGTATTACTATCACCCTACTGTATTAGGTACCAGTAGCCCTGACTTCACTAAGGTACAGCATCAGAGAGAGAGAGAGAGAGAGAGCTCTGTCCGAAGAGGACTGCAGATTGTCAATACTGATTAGCCTGCTGCAAAGGCCAGCAGCGTGTGGAGCGGCCCATTGCTGCAGGGCTGGCCACTATCCCAGCCTGCTGTCTGGTGGCCTGCTACACCTGCGTGCCATGGCCCACTGCTCAACACAGCCTGCTGTCTGGCGGCCTGCTACACCTGCGTGCCATGGCCCACTGCTCAACACAGCCTGCTGTCTGGCGGCCTGCTACACCTGCGTGACATGGCCCACTGCTCAACACAGCCTGCTGTCTGGTGGCCTGCTACACCTGCGTGACATGGCCCACTGCTCAACACAGCCTGCTGTCTGGCGGCCTGCTACACCTGCGTGCCATGGCCCACTGCTCAACACAGCCTGCTGTCTGGCGGCCTGCTACACCTGCGTGCCATGGCCCACTGCTCAACACAGCCTGCTGTCTGGCGGCCTGCTACGCCTGCGAGCCATGGCTCACTGCTCAACACAGCCTGCTGTCTGGCGGCCTGCTACGCCTGCGAGCCATGGCTCACTGCTCAACACAGCCTGCTGTCTGGCGGACTGCTACACCTGCGTGCCATGGCCCACTGCTCAACACAGCCTGCTGTCTGGCAGCCTGCTACACCTGCGTGCCATGGCTCACTGCTCAACACAGCCTGCTGCCTGACGGCCTGCTACACCTGCGTGACATGGCCCACTGCTCAACACAGCCTGCTGTCTGGCGGCCTGCTACACCTGCGTGCCATGGCCCACTGCTCAACACAGCCTGCTGTCTGGCGGCCTGCTACACCTGCGTGCCATGGCTCACTGCTCAACACAGCCTGCTGTCTGGCGGCCTGCTACACCTGCGTGCCATGGCTCACTGCTCAACACAGCCTGCTGTCTGGCGGCCTGCTACACCTGCGTGACATGGCTCACTGCTCAACACAGCCTGCTGTCTGGCGGCCTGCTACACCTGCGTGCCATGGCTCACTGCTCAACACAGCCTGCTGTCTGGCGGCCTGCTACACCTGCGTGCCATGGCACACTGCTCAACACAGCCTGCTGTCTGGCGGCCTGCTACACCTGCGTGCCATGGCCCACTGCTCAACACAGCCTGCTGTCTGGCGGCCTGCTACACCTGCGTGACATGGCCCACTGCTCAACACAGCCTGCTGTCTGGCGGCCTGCTACACCTGCGTGACATGGCCCACTGCTCAACACAGCCTGCTGTCTGGCGGCCTGCTACACCTGCGTGACATGGCCCACTGCTCAACACAGCCTGCTGTCTGGCGGCCTGCTACACCTGCGTGCCATGGCCCACTGCTCAACACAGCCTGCTGTCTGGCGGCCTGCTACACCTGCGTGCCATGGCCCACTGCTCAACACAGCCTGCTGTCTGGCGGCCTGCTACACCTGCGTGACATGGCTCACTGCTCAACACAGCCTGCTGCCACATGTCATCAGAATCACTAAGATACAATGGAACTGCATGAATCCATTTCCATTCCATAATAGAATGAAGGCCCTACTGAACATGGAATACATTCCGGCACTATGGAAACCCAAGAGCAAATATTTCTAGGTAGAACAGAGATCAGAGGAAGTAGGCCTATGACTTTTAAGTGTTGGCTATTCTATTGTCAGACTAGACAGAACAGAGAATCAACTCTTTTTGATAGTCAGTCACTTTCACAGTTCCACTGAGAAACAACTCAGAAAAATGTCAAACAAGACATAAAGCAACAAATTATTTTCTCTTCCCCTTCATTGTGTGTTATATTGACATATAACAGTTTAATTCAGTGTAGAATCCTTCACTAAAACAAAATACTCTAGGCCTTATTGTTTTGCATTGGCATATCATGGCTGATATTGATGACAAGGCCCATATTCATTTATACTTTTAGTTTAATATCTTAAATGTAACCCACATTTACTGTAATATAAAACACACAAAACTGCCAAATGATCCTAAATACACATCAGACAAATGATGGTAACAAATACATGACTAACTACTGTAGGCCAACAAATGAACCACTGAATTCAATGCATTGTCAGCACGCCCCTTTCATTCACCTAAAATTGATTCTCTATCAAATTCGAGCTCAAACAAGCGATATAACCGTTATAAGAGTATACTCATAAAAGTACATAAATGAAAGAAGGAATTATATCTCAGCCTGTCAGACTGTGGTGAAATGGTAGTCAGACCGGAGTATTGGGTGGGGTCTCTCTGCATTATGCTTCTACTAGAGCCTCCGCCGTATCACCAGCAGTAGGTGCAGCGTTGTAAATAAAACCGCTATAAATAAGAAAAAAACAATCGCGCCAACATCTTAACCAGAATAAATCTTACACTTGATATAAAATCATAACATACATAAAATGTCCAATCTGTAAGAGCAGTTTTTGTCTGCCGTCCCTATGGGCCCAAATACTGTAATAAAATAATGAGGATGATGCAGGTGTCCGCACAGATCTCAGCCTCCATCCCTATAACAAACTCTAACAATTATCCATGCTGAAAAATCGTAATTGCATCCTTACCAATTGCAGTTTTGGCCATGGCTGTCTACGGGTGTTGCGGCTATGGTCAGAGGGGCGAAAATGTTGTTTTAAGGCACTGAGTCAGCGAAAAAGACAAGACCGGGGACTGAGATCAGGATGAGAGGTGCGGAGCGAGCTGGAAGATGGGAGCGGTTGAATTATGAGCGTCTCTGCGCACGAGCAGATTGCTTGGCCACCCTCCGTCCTTTGACGCGCATCTCTCGTCGAGATCAGACATTCCACCCACAGCAATAGAATAGGCATAGTGGTACTGTAGGAATAGCCTACAGTAAAATGTTACAGAGGTACAGTTTGAGGAAAAACGTATAAAGTATTCTATTTGAAATGTTTAAATACTTACAAATACACTACATGACCAAAGGTATGCTGACACCTGCTGGTCGAACATCTCATTCCAAAATCATGGGCTTTAATATGGAGTTGGTCCCCCTTTGCTGCTATAACAGCCTCCACTCTTCTGGGAAGACTTTCCACTAATGTTGGAACATTGCTGCGGGGACTTGCTTCCATTTAGCCACAAGGGCATTAGCGAGGTTTTGCATTATACATGGTGATCTTAGGCTTGTGTGCGGCTGCTCGGCCATGGAAACCCATTTCATGAAGCTCCCGACGAACAGTTCTTGTCCTGATGTTGCTTCCAGAGGCAGTTTGGAATTCGGTAGTGAGTGTTGCAACCGAGGACAGAGAATTTTTACGCTGGACGTGCATCGGCACTTGGCGTTCCCGTTCTGTACGCTTGTGTGTCCTACCACTTCGCGGCTGAGCCGTTGTTGCTCGAGACATTTCCAATTCACAATAACAGCACTTACTGAACAGTTAACCAGGCTAGCTCTAGCAGGGCAGCAATTTGACCAACTGACTTGCTGGAAAGGTGGCATCTTATGACGGTGCCACATTGAAAGTCACTGAGCTCTTCAATAAGGCCATTCTACTGCCAATGTTTGTCTATGGAGATTGCATGGCTGTGTGCTCGATTTTATACACCTGTCAGCAACGGGTGTGGCTGAAATAGCCGAATCCACTCATTTGATGGGCTGTCCACATACTTTTGTATATAGAGTGCATATTACGATATATAAACCTATGGAACTCATTCATGACCTAAACACATTCACAGGTCCCACTTGAACGCGCCCCTAGCTCACGTATGCTAAAGGCTACCAGACTTTGTAAATGGCTTCAGACACAGCTAAAAAGAGGAAACATGGAGCATCATCACAATGTTGGTATAGAGAATTAGTGCATTTATCAATGAGACAAGGCAATGCTGCTAGGGGCATGAGTCAATCAATGATCAATGTCTATCAACTGAAATATGCATGACAGAAATCTCAAGGCCTGCCCGATACTATGGGCCAGTTTCCCGGACACAGCTAGTCCTGGACTATAAAGATAGTTTCATGGAGAGTCTACACTGATCTTGCTTTAACGTCCAGGTCCAGGTTTAATGTGTGTCCGGGAAACCTCCCCTACAGGGACGGCTTCTGTATCTGTATTTATTAAGGATCCCCACTAGCTGCTTCCTAATGTTGATGACAGAAACCCATTTTAATCACACTGAAATATTTACAGTATTTGTGGTTTTATTACTCATTAGGTGACATTAAAAGCACTCAGTTACATATTGTCTCAGTAACAGGACAACACGCTGAATGTATGATGATGGTTTCAGAGCAACATTTGATAGTACAGTACAATGCAGTGTTCAAAGTAGCTAAAGATGTGCAGAGAAGTCTTATCTTTAATATTCATAACTTGCTCGTTACCATAGCTACAGCATATAAAACTAAAATATACATACTGGTGAATTCAAACAAAACATTTCATCTTAAAGGCTTGGGGTTAAAAAAAGATCAAGGAGTTTAAAAAACAAACTGTGTATAATATATTTTCTAATGTTTCTACACAAAGCAACAACTTATGGAACAAGTTACTTTACTTCACCCAGCATTGGTTTATTTGGTATAAAAACAGAGGTGGTGTCAAGTAAGAGGTGTGTTTGATGTTTCTCATGATTACTATACTAATTTGGTTACACTTAGCTACAAACCAGAAACAATAGATACGGTAGATATATATTGTCTTCTATACGGTCAATGATTGCTATTGAGAATGATTGCTATTGAGAATGATTGCTATTGAGAATGATTGCTATTGAGAATGATTGCGAAAATACATAGTGAAAGCAGCCAGGCTATATGGAATGAAGGACAGTGCTGCCCTCGACTACACTTACACCGAGTATACAAAACATTAAGAACACCTGCTCTTTCCATGACAGACTGACCAGGTGAATCCAGGTGAAAGCTATGATCCCTTATTGATGTCACATGTTAAATCCACTTTAATCAGTGTAGATGAAGTGGAGGAGACGGGTTAAAGAAGGACTTTTAAACATTAAGACAATTGAGACATGGATTGTCTATGTGTGCCATTCAGATGGTAACTCAATATTAGGAAAGTGATCTTCATGTTTTGTATACTCTGTGTACAAGAGGCCTTTCATAAGTCACATAACATCAGAAAGCTAAAATGCAAGAGCCTAGCTTCTGCTAGAGGCTGAGGCTTGGAGCATCTTCTTGATCAGGTGACCGACCAGTATCTGAGGACGTTGTTGGTAGCTGTGGAGAACTTCATGAGAGCTGCTCAGCTGGTCACCTTTCTGACGGTCCAATAGCGTCGCACACACCACGGCCCCTTCAGAGGGACACAGAGACAGAGGACAGAGATTGATTATTTACTAGTTCTGAGGCCAGTCTGCTACAGTATCATGCCAACTCCTCAAACATGAGACAGGGAGTTGGCATGACAACACAAACAGATCAAGGACCAGACTATTTATTTACCAGCAACACAATACTGAACTTTGATCCTACCAAAAGGTTCAACATTAGGACCTTCAAGTGAATGAATATGATGTAAAACACATATATTTAATACATCTATTCAAATACATATGCATTTTTATTACATCTTTAACGCATACAAAGTCAAAGGTTTTGTTTCTTTATTTAAAAATGCTTTATGTCTGTGAATAACACTGTTAATATGGCTTGTACAGTCATCATGGATAGCTACAACTACGCCAGTGGTGTACCTTTCAGACCGCTGAGTTGACACATGGCAGCAAACACAGAAGACTCCATCTCGATGTTACGAACCCCAGACTCATAGGCCTTGGTCAGGTAGTCCTGCTTCTCCTTCTCTGTGTAGGAGCAGAAAGCCCCATCCAGACGTGCTTGTCCTGGACACACAGAATACCAGCTAGCTACACACAGTAACTCTAGTAGGGCACATCAATATCACCTGAGTCACAGTCTGTTTGTGCCATCATGCCAACTCACTCATTGTCATGCCTAACCTGTCTGGCTTTACAATGACAGCAATGTAGTTGACAGGAGCACAGATAGACCAGGTATCATGTTAACACAGCATAACGTTTTTTTTTAAAGACAGATTGGCAGACAACAAGCAGAAAAGTGAAGCAGCGTATAAAAACCGACACCTTCATAGAAATCCATTGTACACATAGTGTTTCCGATGACCGTCTCAAATTGACCCAGGTCCTTGCTACACTGGAGCAGCTCTTCAGCCAGACCTTGGTGCAGGTCTGTGCTGCGCACCACAGTATTCCCCAGGATGACCTGCTCCAGCCTGGGCAGGAAGGTGGCGTCTACTGACTGCTTGGTGACAACAACCGTGCCAGGCTCGAGGCCTGGAGAGAGAAAGGGGAACAGAGTGGATGGACAATGTATGGCTTGTTTTAGGTCTGTGTCCCAAATGGCACCCTATTCCCTATAAAGTACACTACTTTGGGGCCATACTTTTGGGTTCCCGAGTGGCGCAGCGGTCTAAGGAACTGCATCTCAGTGCAAGAGGCATCACTGCAGTCCCTGGTTCGAATCCAGGCTGCATCATATCTGGCTGAGATTGGGAGTCCCATAGACCCGGGGTAGGCCGTGATTGTGAATAAGAATTAGCTGACTTGCCTGGTTAAATTAAGGTTAAATAAATAAATAAATATATAGGGAATAGGGTGCCGTTTGGGACACATATTTAGATGAATCAAAGGACTTTAATTGATTGATTGATTTAAACACCCCATATTAGTGTTATTACTAGTTTGACTACAGTGGGATTCAGATGTGCTGTGGTTAATCAGAAAGGAATTCAATCATATCCAAAGCACTTGAGAAGTACAACCAGACAGAAAACGTCTAAATAAACTCTCTAGGCCTACCTAATCCACCGGAGGTCCCAATGCGAAAGATGGTAACATCAGTGCAGCGAGCATGGTAGAGGAGCTTGATGAGCTCGTGTAACATGATGGCGATGGAGGGGATACCTATGCCATGCTGAAAAACAAAGAGAGAGACACGTGATGTCATAGATGTACCACATTACACCACCACAGTCTCACGTCAGATAGCGTGGCGACCTCGTCTGCACTAGTTCATGGCAACGCGGTTGCGTTAGAAGGACGACACTGATTAAGCCACTCAATTCAGTCTGTTCGGCAGAACACACTGCTACACTAACACGTCCATTTATTTGACAAAGACACCTTCTCTATTACTTTATATTACCTTTCAAACCCAGGACATCGATTACAATTCCACCCAAAGGTGCAACATCGTGAGTGCGTCCCAAATAGCAGCATATTACCTCGTGACGGCCTTTGTCCAGAGCCCTTGTCCAAAGTAGTGAGTACCATTTGAGACGCAATCCGTGTTAAACTTACTAACATCTAGTGACTCTAATAAACTACAAGTGGTTGAAACCCGTGTTAAACCTACTAACATCTAGTGACTCTATAATAAACTACAAGTGATTGAAACCCGTGTTAAACCTACTACCATCTAATAACTCTATAATAAACTACAAGTGATTGAAACCCGTGTTAAACCTACTAACATCTAGTGACACTATAATAAAACAGAAGTGATTGAAATGGCTAGTGGTATTGTATTTCTTCACATACGCTGACGGACAGCACGGGGCCAATCTTGTACATGGCATAGCGGTCAGTTCCTGCACAGATGTTGGGGTACTCAGCCTTGGGGTCCTCCAGACTCAGCTCTCCAGCAATGTACTCTATGAAGGACTTCATTCTCCAGGGACTGCCCCCAACACACACAAACTGAGACATGAACATAAGAACAGACCATGTAAATGTTAACGTCCTGGGAATGAATACAAAAAGTTAAAAGAAATACAGGGCTGTTTTCCTGAACTCAGATGCTTTCCTGAACCCAGCAACACAACATGACAACAACATGGTAGCAACATGATAGCAGCACAAAACATGGTACAAACAATTATTGGGCTCGGACAACAGCACATAGGGCAAGAAGGTAGAGACAACAATACTTTAAACCTAGTCCTGGATTAAAACACATGTTCTATGGTGAATGTCCACTGAAAGGTTATTTTTTAGTCCAGGACTAGGCTTAATCTGTATCAGGGAAATAAGACCAATGTGTGATGAATACAGAAAAGCTGACCATATTGAATGCAGGAAATAGGATGTTATGAATGTCCATTTACTGATGCAATCTAGCTAGTAGCCTATTGAATCAATCAGTAATCTTACTTTGACGTCCCCAAACATGGCAGGCAGATTGTGTGTGGAGGTCCCCAGGTTAAAGTGGTAGAGAAAGTCATCTTTCATCCCATCCAGGTGTGGGTTATGTACATAGACAGTGCTTTCACTAAGAAAATCAATCATACAAGAACATTTAGGGAAGACCAGTCTTTTATTTGACTACCTCCTAAACTTCTGGGCCCGTGTTCATAAAGCACATTTGCTTTTGGTTCAACATGTCCTCACTGTCTTCGTATTACTGTATGTCAATAGAATATAATCGCCTGGTTGTGAGTCATTTTCCTTCATCCTTGTATGGTGTAATGTAATGCTCAATGATACGTGCTTCTGTGCAGGGAGTCAAATTCTCTGGATGACACACCTCTCTGTGTAACGGCTTTCGTTGGTGGAAAGAGAGGAGGACCAAAATGCAGCGTGGTAAGTGTTCGTCATAATTTTAATAAAAAAACTGAACACTACACAAAATAACAACGAGGAGAAAACGAAACAGTTCTGCAAGGTGAACAGACACTATACAGAAAATAAACACCCACAACCAAAACGGGGAAAACAGGCTACCTAAGTATGATTCTCAATCAGAGACAACGAACGATACCTGCCTCTGATTGAGAACCATGCCAGGCCAAACACATAGAAATAAAACAACATAGAGAAAAGAACATAGACTACCCACCCCAACTCACGCCCTGAACAACCTAACACAAAGACATTAAAAAGGAACTAAGGTCAGAACGTGCCACTCTGCCGTTTCCTGGTTTTATGAATAAACTCAAATATAGTCCACTGAGGGAGTGGTTAGCCCACTGTCAACAGTCAATGTAAAATGTACAGTACAAAAGTCAAAGCTTTATTAGGGTGTTATTTCTCATGTTGACGTTGAATTAATTTAATTTTCAGACGACAACACTAATCAAATCACTTTGATGATATAGTTATAGACAATGACGTGTCCAACCATTACTTATTAGATGTTACTGTACCTCTCGCACAATGTCTCATTCTTTTCATCACTGAAACCTGGTCCCGATGCCATATTCCTGAAAAAAGTAAGAAGCCCAAACACCGGAGCAAACACATGAAATTAACTTCATTTCCAAATGTTGGATTAGTCAAATTCAGACATAGATATCTTCACTACTGGTCCAGTTAGTGATACGAACATCGGTTTCTGCGAGGATGTGATGTATCCCATATCCGTAGTCTGTAGGCTAACATGGACTACTACCAAAAATATGCCGGCTGGTATATGTCAGAGAAACAGCGATTGAATATATGTAGATTACCTGTAGCAGGTAGATGATTCGCATATGCACGATGCTGTGTTAGATGCTCCCCGTTTCCTAAATATCTATCTGCAGTGTGTAAAGGGTTGCGTCAATCAAATCTGGTATCAGGATAAAATGTGATTCAGTCACCGAATATACTTTAAGAGTTTTTATTTAACATAAGCAATAAATGGTAAATGCAATTTTAGTATATACGGGTTCACTGTATCACCACGCAGGGTAAAGCAGAGAACTGACTGAAATAGTACAGACATCTTCTTTTATACTGTGACAGAGATAGTCCCAACTTTAGAGTTGGCCTGTCACAGTAGAGGCATAGCGTGGTTTAAACTTGCTAGCCTATCGGTGGTGCCCAGACTGGTGCCAGCCCCACAGCACTCAGGATTCAGATGTCCGGAATGGTGTTTGTGAAGATTGACCTGAGTTGTCGGTTTCTACACATTCCTCAGTTCCTGTTTTCTTGTTATTCAGAATTTTTTACACATTCCTCATTTCCTGTTTTCTTGTTATTCAGAATTTTTCCTACACATTCCTCAACCTTGTGGTTTGCACAGTCGACACCCTAGATTAAATTAAGAACAGCTGTTCTGCAGTCACTCTATGTTTTGTGATTAACATGTCCTATTTCTATAAGGCATATATTTTTGTTAAAAAGAGAACAAAACCATCCTTCACAAATGTGGTAAATGTATAAGAGGCAGTAAATGAAAGCTGTGCTAAGGAACTTGTCACTGACGTTGGGTTGTCACTAGTTACCATAGCCACAAAGTCAAAATTGTGTACATCTTAAAAATTCATGAAAACTAAAATTCGTTTTTGGTCTTAATTTAAATTATAGGCATTAAAAGGTTAGCAGTGGTGTTTAGATTTCACATCTGATTTTAAGAAGATAAATTGAAGAAATAGGCGGGGTTTAGCCATAACTATGACTTTGTGGCTGTGGCAACTAGTGATGACCCTGCCATTGTCTGTATATGAAGGTGTCACTAGTGAGTACGTTTACATGCGCACTAATAATTCGATATTAAACGAATTATGGCAGTTGGCCGAGTACGGCAATAGTCAAGTAAACACTTTAATCTGTTTATCTTAATCGTCGTAAAGTCAAAATAGAAGCATACACCGATTAAACCCTGCTTTTTGTTTTTTTAGCAATGTTTCGAATTATCATCACATCTAACCAGTTTAATTTGAGTATCTGGTCTGCGCATGTGCTAGCACCGGTAGCGCAACCCACCTCTTATGCGCGAGTGACTCTGGAATTATGCAATTTACAAATAGTTCACATACAAACTTTATGTCCCAACTCAGAGTCAAATAGACTTGGCAAAAATAACATGATCTCGGTGGTAGAACTTTTATTGGCAATTTTTGGAATTTATTGAAGTCCCATCAGGTAGCCTGATTTCAGATGCGTCCATGCAAACATGTTTAGGAAAATCGTTCTTGCAAAACATGTAAACGTTTTAAAACGAACTATTATATTAATCTGACTATACACAATAATCGTATTGTGTGCATGTAACTGGACTCACTGTAGACGTAACTCATGAACATCAAAACGCCAGTAGGGAAGATGTTACACACGATCTGTGCGCACCACTGGCGCAGTTTTCACACTAGTGAATGACCACTTGAATGGTTATTGTCTCTGGTTTCTCGTTTACGCAGTGTGACTCAAATTGCTGTTTTATTCTTACATGTAAACTGGATTACATGGCGAGGTTTAATTTTTACAGATTTTAATAATGCAAGGTTCGAATTTGAGGTATAGTCAGCATTTGAGCTGCTTTTGGTGTAAAATGACACTTCACAAGACAACATTTGTCATCCAAATATATATATTTTTTGTATAAGAGCAGAGAAATGTACAGGCCTATTAGGGCAGATCCCAGATCAGCTCATACGTCTTGGAGCAAGGAGAGGATGTGCACCATAGTACACTAAATTAAATAGGCTATCTTCACAATGTGCAACTTGAAAGTCAAAATCAATGGGGGGGGGGACGACGACGACTTATTTAACCTACTGCATCTCTGAAAATACATGGTTACACTTTGGCAGTCCCTTACATTAGCATAGGAAAGTCCTCTCAGCCTTGTATCAACAAACAGCCAACATCTTGGAATGAAGCCCGCCATCATGACTAAGCCTCGATAGGCAAATAGCTTATAACAAAATAAGGATAACTCAAATAAATACACTTCAAAAATAAACAGCCACTCAATTTTCCCATTCCACACTACATTTAAGTCATTTAGCAGACGCTCTTATCCAGAGCGACTTACAAATTGGAAAGTTCATACATATTCATCCTGGTCCCCCCGTGGGGAATGAACCCACAACCCTGGCGTTGCAAGCGCCATGCTCTACCAACTGAGCCACACGGGCCCTACAACCACAACAGTCTCCGAACACAAGTTGCATAATAAAGTACCCCTTATGTGCACAGGCAAGTCAAGGCGGCGGGTTTCGCTAACTTTGTGCTAATTTAGACTGCTGTTATTCACGTTCATTAACTAATATAGAATAAACTGAGAAAATGTGCCCTACAGGGACGGCTTCTGTATCTGTATTTATTAAGGATCCCCACTAGCTGCTTCCTAATGTTGATGACAGAAACCCATTTTAATCACACTGAAATATTTACAGTATATGTGGTTTTATTACTCATTAGGTGACATTAAAAGCACTCAGTTACATATTGTCTCAGTAACAGGACAACACGCTGAATGTATGATGATGGTTTCAGAGCAACATTTGATAGTACAGTACAATGCAGTGTTCAAAGTAGCTAAAGATGTGCAGAGAAGTCTTATCTTTAATATTCATAACTTGCTCGTTACCATAGCTACAGCATATAAAACTAAAATATACATACTGGTGAATTCAAACAAAACATTTCATCTTAAAGGCTTGGGGTTAAAAAAAGATCAAGGAGTTTAAAAAACAAACTGTGTATAATATATTTTCTAATGTTTCTACACAAAGCAACAACTTATGGAACAAGTTACTTTACTTCACCCAGCATTGGTTTATTTGGTATAAAAACAGAGGTGGTGTCAAGTAAGAGGTGTGTTTGATGTTTCTCATGATTACTATACTAATTTGGTTACACTTAGCTACAAACCAGAAACAATAGATACGGTAGATATATATTGTCTTCTATACGGTCAATGATTGCTATTGTGAATGATTGCTATTGAGAATGATTGCTATTGAGAATGATTGCGAAAATACATAGTGAAAGCAGCCAGGCTATATGGAATGAAGGACAGTGCTGCCCTCGACTACACTTACACCTAGTATACAAAACATTAAGAACAGCTGCTCTTTCCATGACAGACTGACCAGGTGAATCCAGATGAAAGCTATGATCCCTTATTGATGTCACATGTTAAATCCACTTCAATCAGTGTAGATGAAGTGGAGGAGACGGGTTAAAGAAGGATTTTTAAACATTAAGACAATTGAGACATGGATTGTCTATGTGTGCCATTCAGATGGTGAATGGGCAAGACAAACGTGCCTTTGAACGGGTCATGGTAGTAGGTGCCTGGAGCACCGTTGTTTGTCAAGAACTGCAAAGTTGTGTGGGGGGGGTAACTCAATATTAGGAAAGTGATCTTCATGTTTTGTATACAAGAGGCCTTTCATAATTCACATAACATCAGAATGCTAAAATGCAAGAGCCTAGCTTCTGCTAGAGGCTGAGGCTTGGAGCATCTTCTTGATCAGGTGACCGACCAGTATCTGAGGACGTTGTTGGTAGCTGTGGAGAACTTCATGAGAGCTGTTCCGCTGGTCACCTTTCTGACGGTCCAATAGCGTCACACACACCACGGCCGCTTCAGAGGGACACAGAGACAGAGGACAGAGATTGATTATTTACTAGTCCTGAGTGCCAGTCTGCTACAGTATCATGTCAACTCCTCAAACATGAGACAGGGAGTTGGCATGACAACACAACTATTTATTTACCAGCAACACGATAGTGAACTTTGATCCTACCAAAAGGTTCAACATTAGGACCTTCAAGTGAATGAATATGATGTAAAACACATATATTTAATACATCTATTCAAATACATATGCATCTTTATTTCATCTTTAATGCATATAAAGTCAAAGGTTTTGTTTCTTTATTTAAAAAAGCTTTATGTCTGTGAATAACACTGTTAATATGGCTTGTACAGTCATCATGGATAGCTACAACTACACCAGTGGTGTACCTTTCAGACCGCTGAGTTGACACATGGCAGCAAACACGGAAGACTCCATCTCGATGTTACGAACCCCAGACTCATAGGCCTTGGTCAGGTAGTCCTGCTTATCCTTCTCTGTGTAGGAGCAGAAGGCCCCATCCAGACGCGCTTGTCCTGGACACACAAAATACCAGCTAGCTACACACAGTAACTCTAGTAGGGCACATCAATATAACCTGAGTGACAGTCTGTTTGTGCCATCATGCCAACTCACTCATTGTCATGCCTAACATGTTGGGCTTCACAATGACAGCAATGGAGTTGACAGGAGCATAGATAGACCAGGTATCATGTTAACACAGCATAATATTTTTTTTTAAAGACAGATTGGCAGACAACAAGCAGAAAAGTGAAGTAGCGTATAAAAACCAACACCTTCATAGAAATCCATTGTGCACATAGTGTTTCCAATGACCGTCTCAAATTGACCCAGGTCCTTGCTACACTGGAGCAGCTCTTCAGCCAGACCTTGGTGCAGGTCTGTGCTGCGCACCACAGTATTCCCCAGGATGACCTGCTCCAGCCTGGGCAGGAAGGTGGCGTCTACTGACTGCTTGGTGACAACAACCGTGCCAGGCTCGAGGCCGGGAGAGAGAAAGGGGAACAGAGTGGATGGACAACGTACAGCAAATATGGCTTGTTTTAGGCCTGTGTCCCAAATGGCACCCTATTCCCTATAAAGTACACTACTTTAGGGTTCCCGAGTGGCGCAGCGGTCTAAGGCACTGCATCTCAGTGCAAGAGGCATCACTGCAGTCCCTGGTTCGAATCCAGGCTGCATCATATCTGGCTGTGATTGGGAGTCCCATAGAGCCGGGGTAGGCCGTGATTGTGAATAAGAATTAGCTGACTTGCCTGGTTAAATAAATAAATATATAGGGAATAGGGTGATGTTTGGAACACATATTTTGATGAATCAAAGGACTTTAATTGATTGATTGATTTAAACACCCCATATTAGTGTTATTACTAGTTTGACTACAGTGGGATTCAGATGTGCTGTGGTTAATCAGAAAGGAATTCAATCATATCCAAAGCACTTGAGAAGTACAAGCAGACAGAAAACGTCTAAATAAACTCTCTAGGCCTACCTAATCCACCAGAGGTCCCAATGCGAAAGATGGTAACATCAGTGCAGCGAGCATGGTAGAGGAGCTTGATGAGCTCGTGTAACATGATGGCGATGGAGGGGATACCTATGCCATGCTGAAAAACAAAGAGAGAGACACGTGATGTCATAGATGTACCACATTACACCACCACAGTCTCACGTCAGATGGCGTGGCGACCTTGTCTGCACTAGTTCATGGCAACGCGATTGCGTTAGAAGGACGACACTGATTAAGCCACTCAATTCAGTCTGTTCGGCAGAACACACTGCTACACTAACACGTCCATTTATTTGACAAAGAAACCTTCTCTATTACTTTATATTACCTTTCAAACCCAGGACATCGATTACAATTCCACCCAAAGGTGCAACATCGTGAGTGCGTCCCAAATAGCAGCATATTACCTCGTGACGGCCTTTGTCCAGAGCCCTTGTCCAAAGTAGTGAGTACCATTTGAGACGCAATCCGTGTTAAACCTACTAACATCTAGTGACTCTATAATAAACTACAAGTGATTGAAACCCGTGTTAAACCTACTAACATTTAGTGACTCTATAATAAACTACAAGTGATTGAAACCTGTGTTAAACCTACTAACATCTAGTGACTCTATAATAAACTACAAGTGATTTAAACCCGTGTTAAACCTACTAACATCTAGTGACACTATAATAAAGCAGAAGTGATTGAAATGGCTAGTGGTATTGTATTTCTTCACATACGCTGACGGACAGCACAGGGCCAATCTTGTACATGGCATAGCGGTCAGTTCCTGCACAGATGTTGGGGTACTCAGCCTTGGGGTCCTCCAGACTCAGCTCTCTAGCAATGTACTCTATGAAGGACTTCATTCTCCAGGGACTGCCCCCAACACACACAAACTGAGACATGAACATAAGAACAGACCATGTAAATGTTAACGTCCTTGGAATTAATACAAAAAGTCAAAAGAAATACAGGGCTGCTTTCCTGAAACCAGATTAAGCTTACGTTATTTTTAATTTTTATTTAACCGTTATTTAACTAGGCAGGTCAGTTAAGAAAAAATTCTTATTTAGAATGACGGCCTACCAAAAGGCAAAAGGCCTCCTGCGGGAAGAGAGACACTACAACACTACATGAAGAGAGACCTAAGACAACAACATAGCATGGCAGCAACATGGTAGCAACATGATAGAAGCACAAAACATGGTACAAACAATTATTGGGCGCATACAACAGCACAAAGGGCAAGAAGGTAGAGACAACAATACATTAAACCTAGTCCTGGATTAAAATGTTCTATGGTGAACGTCCATTGAAAGGTTTTTTTTTAGTCCAGGACTAGGCTTAATCTGTATCTGGGAAATATGACCAATATGTGATGAATACGGAAAAGCTGACCATATTGAATGCAGGAAATAGGATGTTATGAATGTCCATTTACTGATGCAATCTAGCTAGTAGCCTAATGAATGAATCAGTAATCTTACTTTGACGTCCCCAAACATGGCAGGCAGGTTGTGTGTGGAGGTCCCCAGGTTAAAGTGGTAGAGAAAGTCATCTTTCATCCCATCCAGGTGTGGGTTATGTACATAGACAGTGCTTTCACTAAGAAAATCAATCATACAAGAACATTTAGGGAAGACCAGTCTTTTATTTGACTACCTCCTAAACTTCTGGGCCCGTGTTCATAAAGCATATTTGCTTTTGGTTCAACATGTCCTCACTGTCGTCGTATTACTGTATGTCAATAGAATATAATCGCCTGGTTGTGAGTCATTTCCCTTCATCCTTGTATGGTGTAATGTAATGCTCAATGATACGTGCTTCTGTGCAGGAAGTCAATTTCTCTGGATGACACACCTCTCTGTGTAACGGCTTTCGTTGGTGGAAGGAGAGGAGGACCCAAATGCAGCGTGGTAAGTGTTCGTCATAATTTTAATCGTAAAACTGAACACTACACAAAATAACAACGAGGAGAAAACGAAACAGTTCTGCAAGGTGAACAGACACTATACAGAAAATAAACACCCACAACCAAAACGGGGAAAACAGGCTACCAAAGTATGATTCTCAATCAGAGACAACGAACGATACCTAGCTCTGATTGAAAACCATGCCAGGCCAAACACATAGAAATAAAACAACATAGAAAAAAGAACATAGACTACCCACCCCAACTCACGCCCTGACCAACCTAACACAAAGACATTAAAAAGGAACTAAGGTCAGAACGTGCCACTCAATCCTCTTAGACTTGATTTATTTAAACTACCATTTTCTGATGTTTTATTTCTCTCTGTAGGAAAACCCTGCTCTGTCTGTGGCCATCAAGACGTGTAAGAAGTGCACCTCTGATAGTGTCAGGGAGAAGTTGTTACAAGACGCTCGTAAGTAACACACGTCCTCCTGTCGTTCTTCTTGATTACAGCACATACGACCTCTTGCTCTTCATACATAGTACATCAGTTGTGGGTATACTACTGAGGGTTGAACAGGTGAGCTTTTAGTTTGCATCTAGCACGCATTCTCAGCATAGCAATCTCAGACAGACATTTCTACCTTTTTAGGGCTACAACATGCAGAGATTTACATGCATCCCAAATGGCACCCTATTTCCTATATAGCGTACTTTAATAGGTATTAGGGTGCCATTTGTGACGCACACTTAGTGTAGCAGTGGGTTTCTGAACAGCAGAAGACTTAACTGATCTTCAGCTCCAGTGGTCCTGACAGAGAGAAAGGCTCCTTTATCCAGATGAAATGCCCAGACAAGGTGGGACTGAGCTAACCCGCATGTATGAAAACACAGCAGGAATGTGTGGAGGCTGCAGGGGGACTGGGGAGGACAGAGCACTGCTTTAGAGAAAGTGGGTTTACACTAGTACAGTGCTGCTGATTTCCCAAGTGCAATACACACCCCTTCCCCTTGCTGAAGTCTGAGACACATGGGTGCATGCCCACACACACTCTCTCTAACACACACACACACACACACACACAGAGACAAAACCCAAACACACACTGCTCTAAAACACATCAAATAGCACATCACCACTATATAGGCTGTGTTTCCCCTCCAACACTAGCCTCCCCTCTCCCCTCCTCCCCTCCCCTCTTCTCCTCTAACCCCAGCCTCTCCTCCCCTCCTCTCTCCCCTCCTCCCTTCTCTCCTCCTCTCCTGTCCCCTCCTCTCCTCCTCTCCTATCCTATCCTCCCCTCCCCTCCAACCCCAGCCTCTCCTCCCCTCTTCTCTCCCCTCCTCCCTTCTCTCCTCATCTCCTGTCCCCTCCTCCCCTCTCCTCCTCTCCCATCCTCCCCTCCTCTCCACACGGGGTGCTCAGCAGGAGCAGGATTGATGACATGTTATCTGAGAGAAAACAAAGATGGCGGTTTGAGTCCAAGACATCCTAAAATAGCCCACTGTAAACATGGGCCTGCTTCCTTCATAACAGCCTTGATATTTATTATCAACATGAATAATAATCCACTATATAATCAGTCTGTCACGATCGTCTTTCGGTGAGAGAGTGGACCAAGGCGCAGCGTGAAGTGAATACATCTACTTTTATTTTAACGAAGACGAAACGAAGAACACTGACAAACTATACAAAACAACAAACGAACGTAAAGCTACAAAACGAAAGTGCAGACGCAAGCTACTAACGTTTAGACATAGACAAAAACACACAAACATCTCCCATGTCACACCCTGACCTAACTAAAATAATAAAGAAAACAAAGATAACTAAGGCCAGGGCGTGACAGTACCCCACCCCAAAGGTGCGGACTCCGGCCGCAAACCTGATACAGAAGGGGAGGGTCCGGGTGGGCCTTCTTATGGCGGCGGCTCGGGTGCGGAGCGTGACCCCCACTTCACCATAGTCACTACCCGCTTTGGTGGCGCCTCTGGAGCGGCGACCCTTTCAGCGAGTCCTGGACTGAATACCATCCTAGAGGGCGCCACTGGATGGAGGGGCAGCTCCGGACTGAGGGGTAACTCTGGACTGAGGGGCAGCTCCGGACTGAAGGGCAGCTCCGGACTGAGGGGCAGCTCCGGACTGAGGGGCAGCTCCGGACTGAGGGGCAGCTCCGGACTGAAGGGCAGCTCCGGACTGAAGGGCAGCTCCGGACTGAAGGGCAGCTCCGGACTGAAGGGCAGCTCATGACTGGCAGACGGCTCTGGCTGCTCCTGACTGGCGGGCGGCTCTGGCTGCTCCTGACTGGCGGGCGGCTCTGGCTGCTCCTGACTGGCGGGCGGCTCTGGCTGCTCCTGACTGGCGGGCGGCTCTGGCTGCTCCTGACTGGCGGGCGGCTCTGGCGGCGCTTGGCAGACGGGCAGCGCAGGCGGCGCTTGGCAGACGGACAGCTCAGACGGCGTTGGGCAGACGGACAGTGCAGACGGCGCTGGGCAGACGGCAGACTCTGGCCGGCTGAGGCGCACTGTAGGCCTGGTGCGTGGTGCCGGAACTGGAGGTACCGGGCTAAGGACACGCACCTCAAGGCTAGTGCGGGGAGCAGCAACAGGACGCACAGGACTCTGGAGACGCACAGGAGGCTTGGTGCGTTGCGCCGGATATACCGGACCGTGCAGGCATGCTGGCTCCCTTGAGCACTGAGCCTGCCCAACCTTACCTGGTTGAATGCTCCCCGTAGCACGGCTGTGTTGGCGAACCGGGGACACCATGCGTAAGGCTGGTGCCATGTATGCCGGCCCGAGGAGACGCACTGGAGACCAGACGCGTTGAGCCGGCTTCATGGCACCTGGCTCAATGCCCAATCTAGCCCGGCCGATACGAGGAGCTGGTATGTCGCTCTTCACGGTAAGCACAGGGAGTTGGCGCAGGTCTCCTACCTGACTTCGCCACACTCCGTTGTAGCCGCCCCCCCAAGAAAGTTTTGGGTTTGACTCTCGGGCTTCCAGCCTCGCTTCTGTGCTGCCTCCTCATATCGCCTCCTCTCGGCTTTAGCTGCCTCCAGCTCTTCACGAGGGAGGCGATATTCTCCCGGTTGTGCCCAAGGTCCCTTACCATTCAGTATCTCCTCCCAAGTCCATGAATCCTATGTATGTTGCTCCTGCTGCTGCTTAACACGCTGCTTGGTCCTTTTGTGGTGGGTAATTCTGTCACGATCGTCTTTCGGTGAGAGAGTGGACCAAGGCGCAGCGTGAAGTGAATACATCTTCTTTTATTTTAACGAAGACGAAACGAAGAACACTGACAAACTATACAAAACAATAAACGACCGTGAAGCTACAAAACGAAAGTGCAGACACAAGCTACTAACGTTTAGACATAGACAAAAACACACAAACATCCCCCATGTCACACCCTGACCTAACTAAAATAATAAAGAAAACAAAGATAACTAAGGCCAGGGCGTGACACAGTCTTCATTTTCCACTCTACCCTTTCGCCCTACATACAGTAACCTGATTTTATAAACCGTAGCCTAGCTAATCCCTGGTCTATTCAATTACACTGAATAGACTGTGTGTGTGTGTGTGTGTGTGTGTGTGTGTGTGTGTGTGTGTGTGTGTGTGTGTGTGTGTGTGTGTGTGTGTGTGTGTGTGTGTGTGTGTGTGTGTGTGTGTGTGTGTGTGTGTGTGCTTGTTGTAGAGGTCAACAGATTATGATTTTTCAATGCCGATACCGATATCGATTATTGGGGGACAAAAAAAGCCGATACCGATTAATCGGCCGATTTATAAAAATAAAAATAAAATATATATATATATATATCATACACACACAAACACACATTTTTGTAATAATGACAATTGCAACAATACTGAATGAACAATGAACACTTTTATTTTAACTTAATATAATACATAAATACACACGCACACAGCTCTGAAGTGACAATGATACTGAAGAGTCTGCTTAGGAGACAAATACTCTCAACTGTTTGAATAAAAATAGAGTTTAAGTTACCTGTGATGAATGTTGAAAACAAAAACTTTAATTTCTATATGCAGGAAATCCTATTTTAATAATGGGCATGGTAAGAATTGACAACCAAAGTGCGAGTCATAATTCCCATGACACCTAGCAAAATCTGAAAAGCGGTTCCTATATTTATTCCATAGGATATTTTTAGATTCACTTAAAATAAGGTCTGTGTTTCGTGTAGGCTTACATCACTGTGCCAATTTTATAACTGTGTAGATATCCATAGGACAAGGTAACTCTGATCAATATTGGCTAAATATAAGCGAAGATAAAAAAAATTGTAGAGTGGATTTATGAAAATATGTTGACAAACGTTACCTTATCCTAGTGAGATTTACACGGGTATCAAAACGTCGAGGCGGTTTAACCCTGCACGAAACACAGACCTTATTTGAAGTAGATCAAGACATTCTCTATGGAAGACATGAACGGTAAAATAACGAAGGAACCCCTTTCAAATTCAGCCGCAAGTTATTACAGGAATTATAACACAGTCGACTATTTCTCTCTAAACCATATACCTTTGACTAATCCGGAAACTATCACCTCGAAAACAAAACGTTTATTCCGTTCCGTATTTTATCTAACGGGTGGCATCCCTGAGTCTAAATATTCCTGTTACATTGCACAACCTTCAATGTTGTCATAATTTACATTTTTTCACCCATTTAGTCTTGGATGGTACTTCTACCTTTCACATGGTTTCAGCTGTTAGGGATGGCCATCTAGTGGTGGATAGAGGCATCACATTCAAGGTTCAATTTCAAGGTTTATACAGTACACTGTAGAAGGCAGTCTATGTTATATGTGATCAGGGCCGGATTAAGAAATCATAGCCCCTCCTTCCCGGTACACCATCATTTTCTGTAAACAAATCCATGCACCAAGATGCAATTGGAAGCGTGGTACATTTACTGTTGAAGAAAGAGGCCCTAAAGCCAGAATAACATTTGGCATGTGGCATAGGCTACAGTTGAGCAGAGATGTTTTTAGAATTTCCACACTTGCCGTTTCCTGGTTTTACGAATTAACTCAAATATAGTCCACTGAGGGAGTGGTTAGCCCACTGTCAACAGTCAATGTAAAATGTACAGTACAAAAGTCAAAGCTTTATTAGGGTGTTATTTCTCATGTTGACGTTGAATTAATTTAATTTTCAGACGACAACACTAATCAAATCACTTTGATGATATAGTTATAGACAATGACGTGTCCAACCATTACTTATTAGATGTTACTGTACCTCTCGCACAATGTCTCATTCTTTTCATCACTGAAACCTGGTCCCGATGCCATATTCCTGAAAAAAGTAAGAAGCCCAACCACCGGCGCAAACACATGAAATTAACTTCATTTCCAAATGTTGGATTTGTCAAATTCAGACATAGATATCTTCACTACTGGTCCAGTTAGTGATACGAACATCGGTTTCTGCGAGGATGTGATGTATCCCATATCCGTAGTCTGTAGGCTAACATCGACTACTACCAAAAATATGCCGCCTGGTATATGTCAGAGAAACAGCGATTGAATATATGTAGATTACCTGTAGCAGGTAGATGATTCGCATATGCACGATGCTGTGTTAGATGCTCCCCGTTTCCTAAATATCTATCTGCAGTGTGTAAAGGGTTGCGTCAATCAAATCTGGTATCAGGATAAAATGTGATTCAGAGTCACCGAATATACTTTAAGAGTTTTTATTTAACATAAGCAATAAATGGTAAATGCAATTTTCGTATATACGGGTTCACTGTATCACCACGCAGGGTAAAGCAGAGAACTGACTGAAATAGTACAGACATCTTCTTTTATACTGTGACAGAGATAGTTCCAACTTTAGAGTTGGCCTGTAATTAGAGGCTTAGCGTGGTTTAAACTTGCTAGCCTATCGGTGGTGCCCAGACTGGTGCCAGCCCCACAGCAATCAGGATTCAGATGTCCGGAATGGTGTTTGTGAAGATTGACCTGAGTTGTCGGTTTCTACACATTCCTCAGTTCCTGTTTTCTTGTTATTCAGAATTTTTTACACATTCCTCATTTCCTGTTTTCTTGTTATTCAGCATTTTTCCTACACATTCCTCAACCTTGTGGTTTGCACAGTCGACACCCTAGATTAAATTAAGAACAGCTGTTCTGCAGTCACTCTATGTTTTGTGATTAACATGTCCTATTTCTATAAGGCATATATTTTTGTTAAAAAGAGAACAAAACCATCCTTCACAAATGTGGTAAATGTATAAGAGGCAGTAAATGAAAGCTGTGCTAAGGAACTTGTCACTGACGTTGGGTTGTCACTAGTTACCACAGCCACAAAGTCAAAATTGTGTACATCTTAAAAATTCATGAAAACTAAAATTAGTTTTTGGTCTTAATTTAAATGTTATGCATTAAAAGGTTAGCAGTGGTGTTTAGATTTAACATCTGATTTTAAGAAGATAAATTGAAGAAATAGGCGGGGTTTAGCCATAACTACGACTTTGTGGCTGTGGCAACTAGTGATGACCCTGCCATTGACTGTATATGAAGGTGTCACTAGTGAGTACGTTTACATGCGCACTAATAATTCGATATTAAACGGATTATGGCAGTTGGCCGAGTACGGCAATAGTCAAGTAAACACTTTAATCTGTTTATCTTAATCGTCGTAAAGTCAAAATAGAAGCATACACCGATTAAACCCTGCTTTTTGTTTTTTTTAGTAATCTTTCGAATTATCATCACATCTAACCAGTTTAATTGGAGTATCTGGTCTGCGCATGTGCTAGCACCGGTAGCGCAACCCACCTCTTATGCGCGAGTGACTCTGGAATTATGCAATTTACAAATAGTTCACATACAAACTTTATGTCCCAACTCAGAATCAAATAGACTTGGCAAAAATAACATGATCTCGGTGGTAGAACTTTTATTGACAATTTTTGGAATTTATTGAAGTACCATCAGGTAGCCTGATTTCAGATGCGTCCATGCAAACATGTTTAGGAAAATCGTTCTTGCAAAACATGTAAACGTTTTAAAACGAACTATTATATTAACCTGACTATACACAATCATCGTATTGTGTGCATGTAACTGGACTCACTGTAGACGTAACTCATGAACATCAAAACGCCAGTAGGGAAGATGTTACACAGGATCTGTGCGCACCACTGGCGCAGTTTTCACACTAGTGATTGACCACTTGAATGGTTATTGTCTCTGGTTTCTCGTTTACGCAGTGTGACTAAAATTGCTGTTTTATTCTTACATGTAAACTGGATTACATAGCGAGGTTTCATTTGTACAGATTTTGATAATGCAAGGTTCGAATTTGAGGTATAGTCAGCATTTGAGCTGCTTTTGGTGTAAAATGACACTTCACAAGACAACATTTGTCATCCAAACATATATATTTTTTGTATAAGAGCAGAGAAATGTACAGGGCTATTAGGGCAGATCCCAGATCAGCTCATACGTCTTGGAGCAAGGAGAGGATGTGCACCACAGTACACTAAATTAAATAGGCTATCTTCACAATGTGCAACTTGAAAGTCGAAATCAATGGGGGGGGGGGGCACTTATTTTACCTACTGCATCTCTGAAAATACATGGTTACACTTTGGCAGTCCCTTTACATTAGCATAGGAAAGTCCTCTCAGCCTTGTATCAACAAACAGCCAACATCTTGGAATGAAGCCCGCCATCATGACTAAGCCTCGATAGGCAAATAGCTTATAACAAAATAAGGATAACTCAAATTAATACACTTCAAAAATAAACAGCCACTCAATTTTCCCATTCCACACTACAACCACAACAGTCTCCGAACACAAGTTGCATAATAAAGTACCCCTTATGTGCACAGGCAAGTCAAGGCGGCGGGTTTCGCTAACTTTGTGCTAATTTAGACTGCCGTTATTCACGTTCATTAACTACTATATAGAATAAACAGAGAAAATGTGCCCTACAGGGACGGCTTCTGTATCTGTATATATTAAGGATCCCCACTAGCTGCTTCCTAATGTTGATGACAGAAACCCATTTTAATCACACTGAAATATTTACAGTATTTGTGGTTTTATCACTCATTAGGTGACATTAAAAGCACTCAGTTACATATTTTCTCAGTAACAGGACAACACGCTGAATGTATGATGATGGTTTCAGAGCAACATTTGATAGTACAGTACAATGCAGTGTTCAAAGTAGCTAAAGATGTGCAGAGAAGTCTTATCTTTAATATTCATAACTTGCTCGTTACCATAGCTACAGCATATAAAACTAAAATATACATACTGGTGAATTCAAACAAAACATTTCATCTTAAAGGCTTGGGGTTAAAAAAAGATCAAGGAGTTTAAAAAACAAACTGTGTATAATATATTTTCTAATGTTTCTACACAAAGCAACAACTTATGGAACAAGTTACTTTACTTCACCCAGCATTGGTTTATTTGGTATAAAAACAGAGGTGGTGTCAAGTAAGAGGTGTGTTTGATGTTTCTCATGATTACTATACTAATTTGGTTACACTTAGCTACAAACCAGAAACAATAGATACGGTAGATATATATTGTCTTCTATACGGTCAATGATTGCTATTGAGAATGTTTGCTATTGAGAATGATTGCTATTGAGAATGATTGCTATTGAGAATGATTGCGAAAATACATAGTGAAAGCAGCCAGGCTATATGGAATGAAGGACAGTGCTGCCCTCGACTACACTTACACCGAGTATACAAAACATTAAGAACACCTGCTCTTTCCATGACAGACTGACCAGGTGAATCCAGGTGAAAGCTATGATCCCTTATTGATGTCACATGTTAAATCCACTTTAATCAGTGTAGATGAAGTGGAGGAGACGGGTTAAAGAAGGACTTTTAAACATTAAGACAATTGAGACATGGATTGTCTATGTGTGCCATTCAGATGGTAACTCAATATTAGGAAAGTGATCTTCATGTTTTGTATACTCTGTGTACAAGAGGCCTTTCATAAGTCACATAACATCAGAAAGCTAAAATGCAAGAGCCTAGCTTCTGCTAGAGGCTGAGGCTTGGAGCATCTTCTTGATCAGGTGACCGACCAGTATCTGAGGACGTTGTTGGTAGCTGTGGAGAACTTCATGAGAGCTGCTCAGCTGGTCACCTTTCTGACGGTCCAATAGCGTCGCACACACCACGGCCCCTTCAGAGGGACACAGAGACAGAGGACAGAGATTGATTATTTACTAGTCCTGAGGCCAGTCTGCTACAGTATCATGCCAACTCCTCAAACATGAGACAGGGAGTTGGCATGACAACACAAACAGATCAAGGACCAGACTATTTATTTACCAGCAACACAATACTGAACTTTGATCCTACCAAAAGGTTCAACATTAGGACCTTCAAGTGAATGAATATGATGTAAAACACATATATTTAATACATCTATTCAAATACATATGCATTTTTATTACATCTTTAACGCATACAAAGTCAAAGGTTTTGTTTCTTTATTTAAAAATGCTTTATGTCTGTGAATAACACTGTTAATATGGCTTGTACAGTCATCATGGATAGCTACAACTACGCCAGTGGTGTACCTTTCAGACCGCTGAGTTGACACATGGCAGCAAACACAGAAGACTCCATCTCGATGTTACGAACCCCAGACTCATAGGCCTTGGTCAGGTAGTCCTGCTTCTCCTTCTCTGTGTAGGAGCAGAAAGCCCCATCCAGACGTGCTTGTCCTGGACACACAGAATACCAGCTAGCTACACACAGTAACTCTAGTAGGGCACATCAATATCACCTGAGTCACAGTCTGTTTGTGCCATCATGCCAACTCACTCATTGTCATGCCTAACCTGTCTGGCTTTACAATGACAGCAATGTAGTTGACAGGAGCACAGATAGACCAGGTATCATGTTAACACAGCATAACGTTTTTTTTTAAAGACAGATTGGCAGACAACAAGCAGAAAAGTGAAGCAGCGTATAAAAACCGACACCTTCATAGAAATCCATTGTACACATAGTGTTTCCGATGACCGTCTCAAATTGACCCAGGTCCTTGCTACACTGGAGCAGCTCTTCAGCCAGACCTTGGTGCAGGTCCGTGCTGCGCACCACAGTATTCCCCAGGATGACCTGCTCCAGCCTGGGCAGGAAGGTGGCGTCTACTGACTGCTTGGTGACAACAACCGTGCCAGGCTCGAGGCCTGGAGAGAGAAAGGGGAACAGAGTGGATGGACAATGTATGGCTTGTTTTAGGTCTGTGTCCCAAATGGCACCCTATTCCCTATAAAGTACACTACTTTGGGGCCATACTTTTGGGTTCCCGAGTGGCGCAGCGGTCTAAGGAACTGCATCTCAGTGCAAGAGGCATCACTGCAGTCCCTGGTTCGAATCCAGGCTGCATCATATCTGGCTGAGATTGGGAGTCCCATAGACCCGGGGTAGGCCGTGATTGTGAATAAGAATTAGCTGACTTGCCTGGTTAAATTAAGGTTAAATAAATAAATAAATATATAGGGAATAGGGTGCCGTTTGGGACACATATTTAGATGAATCAAAGGACTTTAATTGATTGATTGATTTAAACACCCCATATTAGTGTTATTACTAGTTTGACTACAGTGGGATTCAGATGTGCTGTGGTTAATCAGAAAGGAATTCAATCATATCCAAAGCACTTGAGAAGTACAACCAGACAGAAAACGTCTAAATAAACTCTCTAGGCCTACCTAATCCACCGGAGGTCCCAATGCGAAAGATGGTAACATCAGTGCAGCGAGCATGGTAGAGGAGCTTGATGAGCTCGTGTAACATGATGGCGATGGAGGGGATACCTATGCCATGCTGAAAAACAAAGAGAGAGACACGTGATGTCATAGATGTACCACATTACACCACCACAGTCTCACGTCAGATAGCGTGGCGACCTCGTCTGCACTAGTTCATGGCAACGCGGTTGCGTTAGAAGGACGACACTGATTAAGCCACTCAATTCAGTCTGTTCGGCAGAACACACTGCTACACTAACACGTCCATTTATTTGACAAAGAAACCTTCTCTATTACTTTATATTACCTTTCAAACCCAGGACATCGATTACAATTCCACCCAAAGGTGCAACATCGTGAGTGCGTCCCAAATAGCAGCATATTACATCGTGACGGCCTTTGTCCAGAGCCCTTGTCCAAAGTAGTGAGTACCATTTGAGACGCAACCCGTGTTAAACTTACTAACATCTAGTGACTCTATAATAAACTACAAGTGATTGAAACCCGTGTTAAACCTACTAACATCTAGTAACTCTATAATAAACTACAAGTGATTTAAACCCGTGTTAAACCTACTAACATCTAGTGACTCTATAATAAACTACAAGTGGTTGAAACCCGTGTTAAACCTACTACCATCTAGTGACTCTAGTGACTCTATAATAAACTACAAGTGATTGAAACCCGTGTGAAACTTACTAACATCTAGTGACTCTATAATAAACTACAAGTGATTGAAACCCGTGTTAAACCTACTAACATCTAGTGACTCCATAATAAACTACAAGTGATTGAAACCCGTGTTAAACCTACTAACATCTAGTGACTCCATAATAAACTACAAGTGATTGAAACCCGTGTTAAACTTACTAACATCTAGTGACTCTATAATAAACTACAAGTGGTTGAAACCCGTGTTAAACCTACTAACATCTAATAACTCTATAATAAACTACAAGTGATTGAAACCCGTGTTAAACCTACTAACATCTAGTGACTCCATAATAAACTACAAGTGATTGAAACCCGTGTTAAACTTACTAACATCTAGTGACTCTATAATAAACTACAAGTGATTGAAACCCGTGTTAAACCTACTAACATCTAGTGACACTATAATAAAGCAGAAGTGATTGAAATGGCTAGTGGTATTGTATTTCTTCACATACGCTGACGGACAGCACGGGGCCAATCTTGTACATGGCATAGCGGTCAGTTCCTGCACAGATGTTGGGGTACTCAGCCTTGGGGTCCTCCAGACTCAGCTCTCCAGCAATGTACTCTATGAAGGACTTCATTCTCCAGGGACTGCCCCCAACACACACAAACTGAGACATGAACATAAGAACAGACCATGTAAATGTTAACGTCCTGGGAATGAATACAAAAAGTTAAAAGAAATACAGGGCTGTTTTCCTGAACCCAGATGCTTTCCTGAACCCAGCAACACAACATGACAACAACATGGTAGCAACATGATAGCAGCACAAAACATGGTACAAACAATTATTGGGCTCGGACAACAGCACATAGGGCAAGAAGGTAGAGACAACAATACTTTAAACCTAGTCCTGGATTAAAACACATGTTCTATGGTGAATGTCCACTGAAAGGTTTTTTTTTAGTCCAGGACTAGGCTTAATCTGTATCAGGGAAATAAGACCAATGTGTGATGAATACAGAAAAGCTGACCATATTGAATGCAGGAAATAGGATGTTATGAATGTCCATTTACTGATGCAATCTAGCTAGTAGCCTATTGAATCAATCAGTAATCTTACTTTGACGTCCCCAAACATGGCAGGCAGATTGTGTGTGGAGGTCCCCAGGTTAAAGTGGTAGAGAAAGTCATCTTTCATCCCATCCAGGTGTGGGTTATGTACATAGACAGTGCTTTCACTAAGAAAATCAATCATACAAGAACATTTAGGGAAGACCAGTCTTTTATTTGACTACCTCCTAAACTTCTGGGCCCGTGTTCATAAAGCACATTTGCTTTTGGTTCAACATGTCCTCACTGTCTTCGTATTACTGTATGTCAATAGAATATAATCGCCTGGTTGTGAGTCATTTTCCTTCATCCTTGTATGGTGTAATGTAATGCTCAATGATACGTGCTTCTGTGCAGGGAGTCAAATTCTCTGGATGACACACCTCTCTGTGTAACGGCTTTCGTTGGTGGAAAGAGAGGAGGACCAAAATGCAGCGTGGTAAGTGTTCGTCATAATTTTAATAAAAAAACTGAACACTACACAAAATAACAACGAGGAGAAAACGAAACAGTTCTGCAAGGTGAACAGACACTATACAGAAAATAAACACCCACAACCAAAACGGGGAAAACAGGCTACCTAAGTATGATTCTCAATCAGAGACAACGAACGATACCTGCCTCTGATTGAGAACCATGCCAGGCCAAACACATAGAAATAAAACAACATAGAGAAAAGAACATAGACTACCCACCCCAACTCACGCCCTGAACAACCTAACACAAAGACATAAAAAAGGAACTAAGGTCAGAACGTGCCACTCTGCCATTTCCTGGTTTTATGAATAAACTCAAATATAGTCCACTGAGGGAGTGGTTAGCCCACTGTCAAAAGTCAATGTAAAATGTACAGTACAAAAGTCAAAGCTTTATTAGGGTGTTATTTCTCATGTTGACGTTGAATTAATTTAATTTTCAGACGACAACACTAATCAAATCACTTTGATGATATAGTTATAGACAATGACGTGTCCAACCATTACTTATTAGATGTTACTGTACCTCTCGCACAATGTCTCATTCTTTTCATCACTGAAACCTGGTCCCGATGCCATATTCCTGAAAAAAGTAAGAAGCCCAAACACCGGAGCAAACACATGAAATTAACTTCATTTCCAAATGTTGGATTAGTCAAATTCAGACATAGATATCTTCACTACTGGTCCAGTTAGTGATACGAACATCGGTTTCTGCGAGGATGTGATGTATCCCATATCCGTAGTCTGTAGGCTAACATCGACTACTACCAAAAATATGCCGGCTGGTATATGTCAGAGAAACAGCGATTGAATATATGTAGATTACCTGTAGCAGGTAGATGATTCGCATATGCACGATGCTGTGTTAGATGCTCCCCGTTTCCTAAATATCTATCTGCAGTGTGTAAAGGGTTGCGTCAATCAAATCTGGTATCAGGATAAAATGTGATTCAGTCACCGAATATACTTTAAGAGTTTTTATTTAACATAAGCAATAAATGGTAAATGCAATTTTAGTATATACGGGTTCACTGTATCACCACGCAGGGTAAAGCAGAGAACTGACTGAAATAGTACAGACATCTTCTTTTATACTGTGACAGAGATAGTCCCAACTTTAGAGTTGGCCTGTCACAGTAGAGGCTTAGCGTGGTTTAAACTTGCTAGCCTATCGGTGGTGCCCAGACTGGTGCCAGCCCCACAGCAATCAGGATTCAGATGTCCGGAATGGTGTTTGTGAAGATTGACCTGAGTTGTCGGTTTCTACACATTCCTCAGTTCCTGTTTTCTTGTTATTCAGAATTTTTTACACATTCCTCATTTCCTGTTTTCTTGTTATTCAGAATTTTTCCTACACATTCCTCAACCTTGTGGTTTGCACAGTCGACACCCTAGATTAAATTAAGAACAGCTGTTCTGCAGTCACTCTATGTTTTGTGATTAACATGTCCTATTTCTATAAGGCATATATTTTTGTTAAAAAGAGAACAAAACCATCCTTCACAAATGTGGTAAATGTATAAGAGGCAGTAAATGAAAGCTGTGCTAAGGAACTTGTCACTGACGTTGGGTTGTCACTAGTTACCACAGCCACAAAGTTAAAATTGTGTACATCTTAAAAATTCATGAAAACTAAAATTCGTTTTTGGTCTTAATTTAAATTATAGGCATTAAAAGGTTAGCAGTGGTGTTTAGATTTCACATCTGATTTTAAGAAGATAAATTGAAGAAATAGGCGGGGTTTAGCCATAACTATGACTTTGTGGCTGTGGCAACTAGTGATGACCCTGCCATTGTCTGTATATGAAGGTGTCACTAGTGAGTACGTTTACATGCGCACTAATAATTCGATATTAAACGAATTATGGCAGTTGGCCGAGTACGGCAATAGTCAAGTAAACACTTTAATCTGTTTATCTTAATCGTCGTAAAGTCAAAATAGAAGCATACACCGATTAAACCCTGCTTTTTGTTTTTTTAGCAATGTTTCGAATTATCATCACATCTAACCAGTTTAATTTGAGTATCTGGTCTGCGCATGTGCTAGCACCGGTAGCGCAACCCACCTCTTATGCGCGAGTGACTCTGGAATTATGCAATTTACAAATAGTTCACATACAAACTTTATGTCCCAACTCAGAGTCAAATAGACTTGGCAAAAATGACATGATCTCGGTGGTAGAACTTTTATTGGCAATTTTTGGAATTTATTGAAGTCCCATCAGGTAGCCTGATTTCAGATGCGTCCATGCAAACATGTTTAGGAAAATCGTTCTTGCAAAACATGTAAACGTTTTAAAACGAACTATTATATTAATCTGACTATACACAATAATCGTATTGTGTGCATGTAACTGGACTCACTGTAGACGTAACTCATGAACATCAAAACGCCAGTAGGGAAGATGTTACACACGATCTGTGCGCACCACTGGCGCAGTTTTCACACTAGTGAATGACCACTTGAATGGTTATTGTCTCTGGTTTCTCGTTTACGCAGTGTGACTCAAATTGCTGTTTTATTCTTACATGTAAACTGGATTACATGGCGAGGTTTAATTTTTACAGATTTTAATAATGCAAGGTTCGAATTTGAGGTATAGTCAGCATTTGAGCTGCTTTTGGTGTAAAATGACACTTCACAAGACAACATTTGTCATCCAAATATATATATTTTTTGTATAAGAGCAGAGAAATGTACAGGCCTATTAGGGCAGATCCCAGATCAGCTCATACGTCTTGGAGCAAGGAGAGGATGTGCACCATAGTACACTAAATTAAATAGGCTATCTTCACAATGTGCAACTTGAAAGTCAAAATCAATGGGGGGGGGGGGGGGGGACTTATTTAACCTACTGCATCTCTGAAAATACATGGTTACACTTTGGCAGTCCCTTTACATTAGCATAGGAAAGTCCTCTCAACCTTGTATCAACAAACAGCCAACATCTTGGAATGAAGCCCGCCATCATGACTAAGCCTCGATAGGCAAATAGCTTAATACAAAATAAGGATAACTCAAATTAATACACTTAAAAAATAAACAACCACTCAATTTTCCCATTCCACACTACAACCACAACAGTCTCCGAACACAAGTTGCATAATAAAGTACCCCTTATGTGCACAGGCAAGTCAAGGCGGCGGGTTTCGCTAACTTTGTGCTAATTTAGACTGCCGTTATTCACGTTCATTAACTACTATAGAATAAACTGAGAAAATGTGCCCTACAGGGACGGCTTCTGTATCTGTATTTATTAAGGATCCCCACTAGCTGCTTCCTAATGTTGATGACAGAAACCCATTTTAATCACACTGAAATATTTACAGTATTTGTGGTTTTATTACTCATTAGGTGACATTAAAAGCACTCAGTTACATATTTTCTCAGTAACAGGACAACACGCTGAATGTATGATGATGGTTTCAGAGCAACATTTGATAGTACAGTACAATGCAGTGTTCAAAGTAGCTAAAGATGTGCAGAGAAGTCTTATCTTTAATATTCATAACTTGCTCGTTACCATAGCTACAGCATATAAAACTAAAATATACATACTGGTGAATTCAAACAAAACATTTCATCTTAAAGGCTTGGGGTTAAAAAAAGATCAAGGAGTTTAAAAAACAAACTGTGTATAATATATTTTCTAATGTTTCTACACAAAGCAACAACTTATGGAACAAGTTACTTTACTTCACCCAGCATTGGTTTATTTGGTATAAAAACAGAGGTGGTGTCAAGTAAGAGGTGTGTTTGATGTTTCTCATGATTACTATACTAATTTGGTTACACTTAGCTACAAACCAGAAACAATAGATACGGTAGATATATATTGTCTTCTATACGGTCAATGATTGCTATTGAGAATGATTGCGAAAATACATAGTGAAAGCAGCCAGGCTATATGGAATGAATCACAGTGCTGCCCTCGACTACACTTACACCTAGTATACAAAACCTTAAGAACACCTGCTCTTTCCATGACAGACTGACCAGGTGAATCCAGGTGAAAGCTATGATCCCTTATTGATGTCACATGTTAAATCCACTTCAATCAGTGTAGATGAAGTGGAGGAGACGGGTTAAAGAAGAATTTTTAAACATTAAGACAATTGTGACATGGATTGTCTGTGTGCCATTCAGATGGTGAATGGGCAAGACAAACGTGCCTTTGAACGGGTCATGGTAGTAGGTGCCTGGAGCACCGTTGTTTGTCAAGAACAGCAAAGTTGTGG
The DNA here is from genome assembly GCF_045679555.1 of Salvelinus alpinus. Taxonomy (NCBI): domain Eukaryota; kingdom Metazoa; phylum Chordata; class Actinopteri; order Salmoniformes; family Salmonidae; genus Salvelinus; species Salvelinus alpinus. The sequence goes on from NC_092089.1 coordinate 19,661,593, forward strand.
GGGGGGTAACTCAATATTAGGAAAGTGATCTTCATGTTTTGTATACTCTGTGTACAAGAGGCCTTTCATAAGTCACATAACATCAGAAAGCTAAAATGCAAGAGCCTAGCTTCTGCTAGAGGCTGAGGCTTGGAGCATCTTCTTGATCAGGTGACCGACCAGTATCTGAGGACGTTGTTGGTAGCTGTGGAGAACTTCATGAGAGCTGTTCAGCTGGTCACCTTTCTGACGGTCCAATAGCGTCACACACACCACGGCCGCTTCAGAGGGACACAAAGACAGAGGACAGAGATTGATTATTTACTAGTCCTGAGGCCAGTCTGCTACAGTATCATGCCAACTCCTCAAACATGAGACAGGGAGTTGGCATGACAACACAAACAGATCAAGGACCAGACTATTTATTTACCAGCAACACAATACTGAACTTTGATCCTACCAAAAGGTTCAACATTAGGACCTTCAAGTGAATGAATATGATGTAAAACACATATTTAATACATCTATTCAAATACATATGCATTTTTATTACATCTTTAACGCATACAAAGTCAAAGGTTTTGTTTCTTTATTTAAAAAAGCTTTATGTCTGTGAATAACACTGTTAATACGGCTTGTACAGTCATCATGGATAGCTACAACTACACCAGTGGTGTACCTTTCAGACCGCTGAGTTGACACATGGCAGCAAACACAGAAGACTCCATCTCGATGTTACGAACCCCAGACTCATAGGCCTTGGTCAGGTAGTCCTGCTTCTCCTTCTCTGTGTAGGAGCAGAAAGCCCCATCCAGACGTGCTTGTCCTGGACACACAGAATACCAGCTAGCTACACACAGTAACTCTAGTAGGGCACATCAATATCACCTGAGTCACAGTCTGTTTGTGCCATCATGCCAACTCACTCATTGTCATGCCTAACATGTTGGGCTTTACAATGACAGCAATGGAGTTGACAGGAGCACAGATAGACCAGGTATCATGTTAACACAGCATCATTTTTTTTTTTTAAAGACAGATTGGCAGACAACAAGCAGAAAAGTGAAGCAGCGTATAAAAACCGACACCTTCATAGAAATCCATTGTACACATAGTGTTTCCGATGACCGTCTCAAATTGACCCAGGTCCTTGCTACACTGGAGCAGCTCTTCAGCCAGACCTTGGTGCAGGTCCGTGCTGCGCACCACAGTATTCCCCAGGATGACCTGCTCCAGCCTGGGCAGGAAGGTGGCGTCTACTGACTGCTTGGTGACAACAACCGTGCCAGGCTCGAGGCCTGGAGAGAGAAAGGGGAACAGAGTGGAGGGACAATGTACAGCAAATATGGCTTGTTTTAGGCCTATGTCCCAAATGGCACCCTATTCCCTATAAAGTACACTACTTTGGGGCCATATTTTTGGGTTCCCGAATGGCGCAGCGGTCTAAGGAACTGCATCTCAGTGCAAGAGGCATCACTGCAGTCCCTGGTTCGAATCCAGGCTGCATCATATCTGGCTGTGATTGGGAGTCCCATAGAGCCGGGGTAGGCCGTGATTGTGAATAAGAATTAGCTGACTTGCCTGGTTAAATGAAGGTTAAATAAATAAATAAATATATAGGGAATAGGGTGCCGTTTGGGACACATATTTAGATGAATCAAAGGACTTTAATTGATTGATTGATTTAAACACCCCATATAAGTGTTATTACTAGTTTGACTACAGTGGGATTCAGATGTGCTGTGGTTAATCAGAAAGAAATTCAATCATATCCAAAGCACTTGAGAAGTACAAGCAGACAGAAAACGTCTAAATAAACTCTCTAGGCCTACCTAATCCACCGGAGGTCCCAATGCGAATGATGGTAACATCAGTGCAGCGAGCATGGTAGAGGAGCTTGATGAGCTCGTGTAACATGATGGCGATGGAGGGGATACCCATGCCATGCTGAAAAACAAAGAGAGAGACACGTGATGTCATAGATGTACCACATTACACCACCACAGTCTCACGTCAGATAGCGTGGCGACCTTGTCTGCACTAGTTCATGGCAACGCGGTTGCGTTAGAAGGACGACACTGATTAAGCCACTCAATTCAGTCTGTTCAGCAGAACACAGTACTACACTAACATGTCCATTTATTTGACAAAGAAACCTTCTCTATTACTTTATATTACCTTTCAAACCCAGGATATCGATTACAATTCCACCCAAAGGTGCAACATCGTGAGTGCGTCCCAAATAGCAGCATATTACCTCGTGACGGCCTTTGTCCAGAGCCCTTGTCCAAAGTAGTGAGTACCATTTGAGACGCAACCCGTGTTAAACTTACTAACATCTAGTGACTCTATAATAAACTACAAGTGATTGAAACCCGTGTTAAACCTACTAACATCCAGTGACTCTATAATAAACTACAAGTGATTGAAACCTGTGTTAAACCTACTAACATCTAGTGACTCTATAATAAACTACAAGTGATTGAAACCCGTGTTAAACCTACTAACATCTAGTGACTCTATAATAAACTACAAGTGATTGAAACCCGTGTTAAACCTACTAACATCTAGTGACTCTATAATAAACTACAAGTGGTTGAAACCCGTGTTAAACCTACTAACATCCAGTGACTCTAGTGACTCTATAATAAACTACAAGTGGTTGAAACCCGTGTTAAACCTACTAACATCTAGTGACTCTATAATAAACTACAAGTGGTTGAAACCCGTGTTAAACCTACTAACATCTAGTGACTCTATAATAAACTACAAGTGGTTGAAACCCGTGTTAAACCTACTAACATCCAGTGACTCTAGTGACTCTATAATAAACTACAAGTGATTGAAACCTGTGTTAAACCTACTAACATTTAGTGACTCTATAATAAACTACAAGTGATTGAAACCCGTGTTAAACCTACTAACATCTAGTGACACTATAATAAACTACAAGTGATTGAAACCCGTGTTAAACTTACTACCATCTAGTGACTCTATAATAAACTACAAGTGATTGAAACCTGTGTTAAACCTACTAACATCTAGTGACTCTATAATAAACTACAAGTGATTGAAACCTGTGTTAAACCTACTAACATTTAGTGACTCTATAATAAACTACAAGTGGTTGAAACCCGTGTTAAACCTACTAACATCTAGTGACTCTATAATAAACTACAAGTGATTGAAACCTGTGTTAAACCTACTAACATTTAGTGACTCTATAATAAACTACAAGTGATTGAAACCCGTGTTAAACCTACTAACATCTAGTGACACTATAATAAACTACAAGTGATTTAAACCCGTGTTAAACCTACTAACATCTAGTGACTCTATAATAAAGCAGAAGTGATTGAAATGGCGAGTGGTATTTTATTTATTCACGTACGCTGACGGACAGCACGGGGCCAATCTTGTACATGGCATAGCGGTCAGTTCCTGCACAGATGTTGGGGTACTCAGCCTTGGGGTCCTCCAGACTCAGCTCTCCAGCAATGTACTCTATGAAGGACTTCATTCTCCAGGGACTGCCCCCAACACACACAAACTGAGACATGAACATAAGAACAGACCATGTAAATGTTAACGTCCTTGGAATGAATACAAAAAGTCAAAAGAAATACAGGGCTGCTTTCCTGAACCCAGATTAAGCTTACGTTATTTTTAATTTTTATTTAACAGTTATTTAACTAGGCAGGTCAGTTAAGAACAAATTCTTATTTAGAATGACGGCCTAACAAAAGGCAAAAGGCCTCCTGCGGGAAATGGGGCTGGGATTAAAAACAAAAATATAGGACAAAACACACACCACGACAAGAGAGACACTACAACACTACATAAAGAGAGACCTAAGACAACAACATAGCATGGCAGCAACACATGAAAACACAGCATGGTAGCAACACAACATGACAACAACATGGTAGCAACACAACATGACAACAACATGGTAGCAACATGATAGCAGCACAAAACACGGTACAAACAATTATTGGGCACAGACAACAGCACAAAGGGCAAGAAGGTAGAGACAACAATACATTAAACCTAGTCCTGGATTAAAACACATGTTCTATGGTGAATGTCCACTGAAAGGTTTTTTTTTAGTCCAGGACTAGGCTTAATCTGTATCTGGGAAATCAGCCCAATGTGTGATGCATACAGAAAAGCTGACCATATTGAATGCAGGAAATAAGATGTTACGAATGTCCATTTACTGATGCAATCTAGCTAGTAGCCTAATGAATGAATCAAAAATCTTACTTTGACATCCCCAAACATGGCAGGCAGGTTGTGTGTGGAGGTCCCCAGGTTAAAGTGGTAGAGAAAGTCATCTTTCATCCCATCCAGGTGTGGGTTATGTACATAGACAGTGCTTTCACTAAGAAAATCAATCATACAAGAACATTTAGGGAAGACCAGTCTTTTATTTGACTACCTCCTAAACTTCTGGGCCCGTGTTCATAAAGCAGATTTGCTTTTGGTTCAACATGTCCTCATTGTCTTCGTATTACTGTATGTCAATAGAATATAATCGCCTGGTTGGGAGTCATTTTCCTGTATCCTTGTATGGTGTAATGTAATGCTCAATGATACGTTCTTCTGTGCAGGAAGTCAATTTCTCTGGATGACACACCTCCCTGCCGTTTCCTGGTTTTACGAATGAACTCAAATATAGTGCACTGAGGGAGTGGTTAGCCCACTGTCAAAAGTCAATGTACAGTACAAAAGTCAAAGCTTTATTAGGGTGTTATTTCTCATGTTGACGTTGAATTAATTTAATTTTCAGACGACAACACTAATCAAATCACTTTGATGATATAGTTATAGACAATGACATGTCCAACCATTACTTATAAGAAGTTACTGTACCTCTCGCACAATGTCTCATTCTTTTCATCACTGAAACCTGGTCCCGATGCCATATTCCTGAAAAAAGTAAGAAGCCCAACCACCGGAGCAAACACATGAAATTAACTACATTTCCAAATGTTGGATTTGTCAATTCAGACATAGATATCTTCACTACTGGTCCAGTTAGTGATACGAACATCGGTTTCTGCGAGGATGTGATGTATCCCATATCCGTAGTCTGTAGGCTAACATCGACTACTACCAAAAATATGCCGCCTGGTTTATGTCAGAGAAACAGCGATTGAATATATGTAGATTACCTGTAGCAGGTAGATGATTCGCATATGCACAATGCTGCGTTAGATATTTAGGAAACGGGGCGCATCTATCTGCAATGTGGTAAATGTATAAGAGGCAGTAATTGAAAGCTGTGCTAAGGAATTTGTCACTGACATTGGGTTGTCACTAGTTACCACGGCCACAAAGTCAAAATGGTGTACATCTTAAAAATTCATGAAAACTAAAATTAGTTTTTGGTCTTAATTTAAATGTTAGGCATTAAAAGGTTAGCAGTGGTGTTTAGATTTAACATCTGATTTTAAGAAGATCTTTTTGAAGAAATAGTCGGGGTTTAGCCATAACTATGACTTTGTGGCTGTGGCAACTAGTGATGACCCTGCCATTGACTGTATATGAAGGTGCCCTGCCATTGACTGTATATGAAGGTGTCACTAGTGAGTACGTTTACATGCGCACTAATAATTCGATATTAAACGGATTATGGCAGTTGACCGAGTACGGCAATAGTCAAGTAAACACTTTAATCTGTTTATCTTAATCGTCGTAAAGTCAAAATAGAAGCATACACCGATTAAACACTGCTTTTTGTTTTTTTAGCAATCTTTCGAAGTATCATCACATCTGAACAGTTTAATCGGAGTATCTGGTCTGCGCATGTGCTAGCACCGGTGGCGCAACCCACCTCTTATGCGCGAGTGACTCTGGAATTATGCAATTTACAAATAGTTCACATACAAACGTTATGTCCCAACTCAGAATCAAATAGACTTGGCAAAAATAACATGATCTCGGTGGTAGAACTTTTATTGGCAATTTTTTGAATTTATTGAAGTCCCATCAGGTAGCCTGATTTCAGATGCGTCCATGCAAACATGTTTAGGAAAATCGTTCTTGCAAAACATGTAAACGTTTAAAAACGAAGTATTATATTAACCTGACTATACACAATAATCGTATTGTGTGCATGTAACTGGACTCACTGTAGACGTAACTCATGAACATCAAAACGCCAGTAGGGAAGATGTTACACAGGATCTGTGCGCACCACTGGCGCGGTTTTCACACTAGTGAATGACCACTTGAATGGTTATTGTCTCTGGTTTCTCGTTTACGCAGTGTGACTAAAATTGCTGTTTTATTCTTACACGTAAACTGGATTACATGGCGAGGTTTCATTTGTACAGATTTTGATAATGCAAGGTTCGAATTTGAGGTATAGTCAGCATTTGAGCTGCTTTTGGTGTAAAATGACACTTCACAAGACAACATTTGTCATCCAAATATATATTTTTTGTATAAGAGCAGAGAAATGTACAGGGCTATTAGGGCAGATCCCAGAACAGCTCATACGTCTTGGAGCAAGGAGAGGATGTGCACCATAGTACACTAAATTAAATAGGCTATCTTCACAATGTGCAACTTGAAAGTCAAAATCAATGGGGGGGGGGGGGGGGCACTTATTTAACCTACTGCATCTCTGAAAATACATGGTTACACTTTGGCAGTCCCTTTACATTAGCATAGGAAAGTCCTCTCAACCTTGTATCAACAAACAGCCAACATCTTGGAATGAAGCCCGCCATCATGACTAAGCCTCGATAGGCAAATAGCTTATAACAAAATAAGGATAACTCAAATTAATACACTTCAAAAATAAACAGCCACTCAATTTTCCCATTCCACACTACAACCACAACAGTCTCCGAACACAACATTCAATTCATTGATATAAGTCAATAATCAAGCTTCAGTGACAATATCAAAGCTAAAACACCCATACTCTAACATATCAAAAAGTGAAAGGGTTAAATGAATGTATTGTTTGTCTTGGAGGTCGTTGTAAGGTTACTCAGAGTCAATGGCCTCCACTGAGGCGTTATTAGTATTATGCCATATGTAAACATCACACAGTGAAAGGGGCATTTGTTAGCATCAAGGCACATCATTCAACCATGCATTATTATTTTAGACTGAAGAACACAATTTAAAACGTAGGCTATGGTATATTTTCAGGTTTGTGTCCACCAAAGGAACCAACATTTGTCAAAGGAACTAAAAAATAATAATTATACCCCTCGCGTACAACTCTCATGGTCATGGCTGTTTATGATCTGAACCCTATCGGCCGTGGTCCAAAGTAGTGCACTAATTAGGACATAGGGCGCTATTTGGGACGTAGACCATGCCTGTGGTATTCTGGGCTTAACTGGGATTTTTTTGTTGTTGTTGTTGGAATATCACTCAATGGCAGAGCAAGTTGTAGTGGTGTGTGTGTTGAAAAGCAGCAGCAGCAACCAGACTTCCTGGCTCCATGTTAGCCTAGGCAAGCCTAAACAAGAACATATTCACACAAACATGTAGGATTAATAAGTCATTCATGATTTCAAAAATTGTGTTAAAATAGATATTGCACAAAAAAAAAGCTTTATGACTTCTACAGAAGCTGTGGTAAAGGAAAACATTTTGGTCCAATTTCACAGAATCTCCAAAATCTTCATCTAATACTGAAGATATTCTTTACAAATGCATCTTCGCACCAGGCAAGATCATTGACACACTTGTATTTTTACTTACATTTCATTGTTTTCATCAAACCTCTTCTCCAACCTTGGCACACCAGGTTCTCTCTGTGGAAATGAATGAACATCGAATATCAGGAATTTGCAATAAGACATGTTAAGCTATGGCACTGAGAACAGGTTTAAAGGTAAAAATACAGAGCAGGTTGGCAAGTGATTCGAAAGGTAAATCAAAAGGAGAGGCTTCTGAATTTACTCTGATTCAATAAAGGAACTACTAAACAAGCCATAATTGAGTATGAGACAAATGACGAGCTTACAGCCTTTTCCAAAACAACAGGATGTTCTGGTAAGAAGTCCGGTTTTCTTTTGGCAATGGGGGAATTGGCCAGTTGAATCAGGAAGTCTCTAGTGTAAGATATCCTCACTAGGAGAGAATCACTTGAATCAGTCAACATCCACACACGATAACATGTGGTGTGTGTCCCAAATGGCACCCTATTCCCTATATAGTGCACTTCCTTTGAGCCTTGGTCAACAGTAGTGCACTATAGGGAATAGAGTGCCATTTGGGACACAACTATGGACTAAAGTAATTCAAACATTGCAACTCACACTTCTATAGATAGCTAGCTAGCTTACCTTTAGTTGGGGTGGAGTCTTTTTGTGGAGTCTGAGTTTGGAGATGGAGGATTTGAAAAAACTGTTCCACTCCAATACTGTTCATCTTTCCACAGGATAAAAACATGGTCAATGCAAGAAATAGATTAATTTTATAGACTAACTGCAGACTTACTACTTATCTGAGCAAGTAATTGTCAGTTCTCTGGGTAAAACTATGCATCACTCACTGTTTTTTCTCCTGCTTGTCCACACGCAGATGGCTCAGCATTTCTAAAGCAGGGGTCTGTATAAAGAGAAAGTGAGACACTAGCTGCAGTCTGATTCTCTACCCTTCTCTTTGAAGTGTGCACTCACTCACTCACTCACTCACTTCCCCTCAAGGACTAAAAATGAATTGACTTGAGTAAGAAATATCGTAGAAACTGACAACCTTTGCCTACACCAATCCTATGCTTTTAAATATAACAGGGAGGGAGCAAGAACACACTTTGGGTAAAAGGGTAGGTAGGGAATCGGATCTTGAATACTGCCTGTTAGTCGACACATTCATTCATTTTGTTCTTAGTCCATGACTGTTTGTGAGCATCACACTCCATAAAATTGGGTCAGGGAAGACTTAAAAAATAGCAAGATGTGTAGGTTGACAGTTGAACATATATTTGTTTGCCTTCACCTCCCTTATCTCACCTCACTTGCTCACATTGTATATAGACTTATTTTTTTTCACTGTATTATTGACTATATGTTTGTTTTACTCCATGTGTAACTATGTGTTGTTGTATGTGTCGAACTGCTTTGCTTTATCTTGGCCAGGTCGCAATTGTAAATGAGAACGTGTTCTCAATTTGCCTACCTGGTTAAATAAAGGTTAAATAAATTTTTATTTTTTTTAAAACATGAGAGAGAGTGAACTAGTCCAGTTAGTTTACCCTGGTCAGTACTGCAGCGCCGCAGTGGTCTGGCTGGCTGCAGGTGCTTCTGTAAGATCCGCCTCCTTGACACCTCCATCCTGTAACAGCAAAGTGTTATGAAGCCATCTAACTTAGGATGTCATGGTCAAGTCTATTTAAAGTTAGTCTGGTCCCAGATCTGTTTGTGCTCTTGCCTGCTCTGATTGTCAAGCTACAATGAGAAACAATTGTATGATATGACAGCACAGATTGTCACTCAAGCTAATTCAAAGTGCTGCCTGTCACCCACCACATGTGGTAAAAACACGACCTCAGGTCTTTCATTACTCACTCATCAGCACTGCAATAGCAAAAGCTCAACTGTTGACTTGATTGATTCGTTTTGCCTCCATAAAAAGGTGATAGAAGTTTATTATTCTAGGAAGTTTGATGTTTTGACCTGGGCTAGTTACATAAGATGTGAATGTTGTCTTTAATAAACCAGCAACAAATAATTTGACAGATTGATAAACTAGCCTAAAAACTCTCCCAGTCAGCTGATTTTGCCTAGCTAGCTAGCACCGGCAAACCCCTTAGAAATCCAACGGATAACGTTAGAAAAACTAGCTATGCTTTATCAACTTTGATTTATGGGTTTTATCCATTGAACTTAGCTAAGTTAGTTATTAAGTTGTGACAGTCATTTCGCGTGAAATAGCTACTAAATGGATGCAGTATCTCGGTGAAAACTTTTAGCACTAGTATCCCCATCACCGCTAGGCGGCTGGCTAAATAGCCATGGCTGCCACCTAACGTTAGCTAGCTAAGTTATCTCGTTGGCCATTTTTCGAATAATCTTGACCGTAACTTATTTATCATGGCAAAAAAAAGTTACTCAAGTTCTGTTTACTATGAAAACCCTAGCAGTCTACCATTATTGTGTCTAGGTCATATTTACCTGACCCTGTATGTTCGGCGACACAGGAGTGCCTTCCCTTCCGAGAGATGCCACAGTGATGAGGTGCTGCTTCTGCTGTGGTTACCCCCACAAAGGTTCAACACCAAACGCGCAGCAAAGTAATGTTTTCAACGAAATACACGAGAGCGGGGTACGGACGCAATCTTTCCCTATTGAAATCCGTGCAGAACAAATTCTTAGAATATCATACTGATATGAAACGGATGCTTTATCATCCAAGTATCGGTATGTTCACGTTACAATACTTGTTTGATAAAATAACTTAAAAGTTCTGCTGCACATTTTCAAAGGCAAATCTGTCTGTTCAGTTATCTGGCCTTATTGCTTAAATATACATTTGTGTTACAGAAATATGATAATTGACAATAATTATTTCAATAAATGTAATTGGCGTGTCAGTATGTGTAAAGTTCATGTTTATGCCACAAGAGCGCGCTATGGTACAACTCCATGGGCCATTAGACTGGAAAGATGAAATGTACCTATCGATTCATTTGATAATAAATATATATAACATTTTTAAATATTGTCACATATACCGGATAGCTGCAGTGTTGTATTAGAGGGTTAGCCATAGTAGTACGGCGCCCTTGGAGCAAAAAAATAAAAAGACAAAATAATCAGGCAATGTGCAGGGGTACGAGGTAGTTGAGGTAATTTGTACATGTAGGTAGGGGTAAAAGAGAATGAATCAGGATAAAATAACAACAGCATGTGATGTGTGAGAAAGTGTCCGTATGAGTTTCTCAGCTGCCTTATGGCTTGGGGGTAGAAGCGGTTAAGGAGCCTTTTGGCAAGTCAGTTAAGAACAAATTCTTATTTACAATGACGGCCTACACCAGCCCTACCCGGACGATGCTGGGCCAATTGTGCGCTGCCCTATGGGACTCCAATCACGGCTGGGTGTGATACAGCCTGTACTGACGCCTGAGATATTGTGCCTTAGACCGCTGCACCACTCGGGAGGCCGAGCTTGCTGTGCGGTAGCAGAATGAACAGTCTGTGACTTGGGTGGGCGGAGTTCTTGACAATTCTTAGGGACCTTCTCCAAGGTATTCGAACCAGTGAGCTTTTGATTACTGGCCCAATGCTCTAACCGCTAGGCTACCGGCCACCCAGTTATTACTTCAAGGTTTAAAGTGGAAAACCATAATTTCTGTGAGAATAGTGAACAACATTCTGTCCTTTGGTCACCGTAGTCCAACTCTAGGTTACTTCTGGAAATAATGTAGGTGCAATTCACGGATTCTCAGTAAAGCGTGAAAGTCTCCTGCATTCTAAACTCACGTTCTATTCTCACTGCTCCTGACGAACGAAATATATGCATCTGCATCAGAATATAAAGGGAGTTAATGCAGACAGTTGCGCCCTTTGCTTGTGTTAAATCTTGTATAACTTGGCGTATGATTTGGGGAATACCTAACGTATATAGATACTTAACCATTTGAGTGTTAGCGTGTCCACCCCAGCTAAAGTAAAATAACATTGCATTCATGGTCATTGAGTCCAAAGACCACCAGATTGACCACAGGAAAAAAATAGGACCATGGGCAATGCAGTATTTATCATACAACAAAACATCTTAGACAATCTTGGAAGACGACAACAGGAGAACATTATCAATTTTAATCAAAGAATTTCCACTAAGTTTAAATTGACAACTTTTACACTACATAATGCAATAAACATGTAAACACATAGGTGCAAAATTAAGTTCTACCTTCACCCAGCTGTTAAAGAAAATACAATTTCAGGCAAATTTCATAAAAGAAAAAGCTTCAGAAACAGGCTACATAGCAAGCAAGCGATGGGCAAAATACAAATAAATCATTTTGTTATTCTTTAAGGTGGGGGGGAAACTATGGACAAAAGGTTTGTCCGTTACACATTGAGTAGAAGGCTATATACACACACAGTATTTTTTAAATCTAAAATTGTTCAGTCGCCATCTGTTGGAATCCACCAAACTAACCAAATACTGTCTGAGTTGTTCTTCCTAAAACATCCAATTTTAAAGCCCAAAAAGGTTCTTTCATGTTCTATACAGAGGACAAATTTCACACAAAAACTAGTTTTACTTTTCTGTTGCCTATTGGTCTTTCACTCAATTCCTCAACTGCCGTTAACGCCTCCAAGCGAGATCCAAAAACAACTGTTGCTGAGCCTTTGGGAATCCCTTGGTTGTCATACTGCAATGAGACCGATCCAGGAATTACACTATATCCATAGCAAAAGTCATAGATTTCGTCAATTCTGATAGTCGAAGGCAGATTAACCAGTTTCAGGCATGTGGGACCATCAAACTGCTGCGGTGCAGAAGGTCCATAGCCTCCATGTCTATGAGCAGAGCCATTGCCCCAGTTGTCAAACAGAACAGGGCTTTCCATCATTTGAGAATCGAGACGCAGACCACTGCCTCCAGGAATATGAGCCTGCAGGTCATTCATAGGAAGATGGCCTATATCAGGGTTGACCCTGTAATCAGTGTACAGATGGGACATCGCCTCACTGTTCCCAGCCAAGTACCTCTCTGAGCTTCTCTCCATCTTTTGCTCTTTCACTGCAGGTTCACCAACACCAAATTCACGCATCTGAGCCAGAGAAATGCATTTCAAGATGAGATTTGTTCCAAGAAACCCTTGCCCATTCAGAGACTGTGCCCTCATAGCCTCCTGCTCAGTCTGAAAGATCACCAAAGCCTCTCCAAGCCCATTGCCCCTATGGTCAAGCAGCAAAACAACAGCCTCCTCTGAGATCCTGAAGCCTAGGAAGAAGTCCACAATCTCAACTTTGCGCACGTCGAAAGGCAGGTTTCGCACATACAGGCAAATCTTCTCAGATTCATACACATCCTTCTCGGTCTCTCTTGGAAGCCTTTCCTGAGATCCGCTGTAAGACCTTTTAGAGGGTGGTGTGCCATCCACTGGATTTCCCCCAGATTCTAGCATGGCGACCATTTTCTCTTTCGAGATAGGAGAGATGTACACACATCGTTTGAAAAATGTCTTCTTGTGAAGAGTCAAGGCAGCACCGTAGTCCCTCAGGCTATTGAACAGCACAAATACAGACCTTGTCTCTGACCCATACTTGTCAAGAAGGTGAAGGATCTGATCATACTTGAGGTCTGCATGTTGGAAGATCTCCCTTATGTCCTTCTTCTCCACTAAGTAGGGAAGGTTTTCCACCAAGACACAGAACTCATCATTGGGAGGAGAAGAGGACTTTGTAGACCCGTAGGCCACTGGTGAGAAAGACCTAGCACGGCCTGGAGGAGACCTCTCAGTGTGAGCTGAGGAACACCCTCTTCTAAACTTACCACTGCTGTCTCTACCAGGTGCACGGTCTGGAGTAGACCTCTCAGTGTGAGCCGAGGAAGGCCCTCTTCTAAACTTACCACTGCTGTCTCTACCAGGTGCACGGTGTGGAGGAGACCTCTCAGTGTGAGCCGAGGAAGGCCCTCTTCTAAACTTACCACTGCTGTCTCTACCAGGTGCACGGTGTGGAGACCTCTCAGTGTGAGCCGAGGAAGGCCCTCTTCTAAACGTACCACTGCTGTCTTTACCAGGTTCCCTACCACCACCAGCCGTAAACCACTGCTCTTCTGAGCATGCATCGAGTTCCACAAACCTAGTTCCAATGTAATCCCGATTTCTTTTCAGACCCTCTCTAGCATCCTGTCTGGATGCGAACTTAACAATTCCTTTCACATTTGGTTGGCCGCGGTCATTCCTCATCATAATAATGTCCTCCACCAATAATCCGTGAAAGAAATCTCTCACATTCTCTTCGGTCGTAGTAAAAGGCATGCCTTGCATAAGCAAATACAAGGCATCTTGTCTGCTTGGCTTCGAGGAAGGCTTTCGGGCCTGACTACGTACGTTACTGTAAGACACTGATCTACTGCCCATCTCCACAAGCTCTTTTCTGCCAGGTTCCTCATTCCTGCCTTCTCTTTCCGGTCTTCTGAAACCTTCCTTATATGGCCTCTTTTTGGTCACCTCAGGTTTTATACTTTGCTTGAGAACAGCCTGCATTTCTGACTTGCTGCTCAGCCGTAAGCGAACCGGAGAACCTTTGATGGATCCCTCCGAACGTGTCATCGCCCGCCTCGCGTCTTCATCGGAAGCAAAGATTATGAAAGCCTCCTCACGCTCCCCACCAATAATGTGCACCCCACCATCTGGGATTTTGAGGCCAGTGAAGAAATCGCGAACGTCATCAGAACCTGCAGTGATTCTAAGCCCCTGTAAATGGATGACCACCGCCATGCCGACAACAGCACAAACAACAGCACCTGTAGACAGAGGGGTACATAATAGCATTATTGCAGAACAGTCGTGTCCAGCTCACCAATGCTCTCCAGACCATTCCACTATAACATCACCAAAACAGGTAACACCTTGAGAATGAAAACAGCAACTGAAAACGTTCTGAAAGGACTACGCCGTGCACAAATCTGAAGGTCCCAATACGACACTACAAAATGGAAACACCATAAAAAAATGTACACGCAACAACAGTAGGTCGGAGATTCTAACATCTGAAAGATTAGTATGTTGTCTCCAGGAGTGACAAAGTTCAACCATTAAACTGGATGTCCCCTTCACAGATTGTACCATCTCAATTCAGCTGTGCATACATTAAATGCATCACCACTTGTCCCTCACCATAGTATAATGGCAGGCTTCCAATCTACAATTCCAGGCTTCACTTTACAACTATTCAATTCGATCAAGTGTTAAAAGGTTCACAAGTTTCATACAATATTCTCCTTCGTTAAGTCACATATACACTACATGACTAAAAGTATGTGGACACCTGCCCGTCGAACATGTCATTCCAAAACCACAGGCATTAATATGGAGTTGGTCCCCCCCTTTGCCGATATAACAGCCTCCACTCTTCTGGGAAGGATTTCCACTAGATGTTGGAACATTTCTGCGGGGACTTGCTTGCATTCAGCCACAAGAGCATTGGTGAGGTCGGGCAAT
The DNA here is from genome assembly GCF_045679555.1 of Salvelinus alpinus. Taxonomy (NCBI): domain Eukaryota; kingdom Metazoa; phylum Chordata; class Actinopteri; order Salmoniformes; family Salmonidae; genus Salvelinus; species Salvelinus alpinus. The sequence goes on from NC_092089.1 coordinate 19,676,732, forward strand.
TCGGGCAGTCTGTGTTTCAATTTATCCCAAAGGTGTTCAACGGTGTTGAGGTCAGGGCTCTGTGCAGACCAGTCAAGTTCTTCCACACGACAAACCATTTCTGTTTGCATCTCACTTTGTGCACGGGGTCATTGTCATGCTGAAACAGGAAAGGGCCCTCCCCAAATTGTTTCCGCAAAGTTGGAAACACAGAATCATCTAGAATGAAATTGTATGCTATAGTGTTAAGATTTCCCTTCACTGGAACCAAGGGGCCTAGCCCAAACCATGAAAAACAGCCCCAGACCATTATTCCTCCTCCCCCAAACTTTACAGTTGGCACTATGCAATGAGGCAGGTAGGGTTTAGCTGGCAACCGCCGAACCCAGATTTGTCCGTCGGACTGCCAGATGGTGAACCGCGATTCATCACGCCAGAGAACGCATTTCCACTGCTACAGAGTCCAATGGCGACGAGCTTTACACCACTCCAGCCGACACTTGGCATTGCGCATGGTGATCTTAGGTTCGTGTGCGGCTGCTCGCCCATGACTGTGTGCTCAACTTTATACACCTGTCTGCAACGGGTGTGGCTGAAATGACAAAATCCACTAATTTGAAGGTGTGTCCACATACTTGTGTATATAGTGTATTTCTTCTCTGCGTCGCTGGCATGAAATCGTGTATTTGCCACATACTCTCCAATCTATATGAGAAACAGACATTTATTCAGACCATCAGAATACCCAAACCACAAAAAACCGAAAGGCACAATTTCTGTAGACGACTAGTGTCTCCGGCAGCTGTTCCAAAGTCTGTGACCATAGCAACGAAATAAACATTATCGACGTACGAACGAAGAAACGCTATAAGCATTCATAAAAAAGTATTTACACGTAACAGAAATGATAAATCCAAAAATGGATTAGGGTGGAAAAAATTATATTGTTAAACGTGACTCTAAACTGACAAGTGTTTGCCAGCGGGCAAGTTAGCTGATCCTGCTGTTGGACGTAAGTGTTGATATATCACCACGCAGGCTACATGTTCAACTGTGATTGGTCAACAAAGGCACCCCTTGAAAAAGAAGAGCAGAATCCTATTTTCTCTGGCTGAGGGGCTTCCATGTGCACGAGAACCACCGACCGCTCCGCCTGGATAGAATTGTGCCACCCTGTGCTTTCTGTCCGTGCCTTTAATCCTTTCTTTGATATGCATCAGTCCACAGAGTCAGATATGGGCTTTTCCAATACAGCAGTGTTGTTACTCCAGTCCATACACCCTGGTGTATTACTAATAAGGAAAGTGTTTCCATCACTACGGCGAAGGACTTGGAACAGTTGCTTTGTGAGGTGTGTTAACCATGCCCAGAAAAAAATAAGTCAAACTTCCCAGGTCTGGCACCAAGTCTGAGTAGGGTCACGGCCCAAGAACTTTCACATTTTTTGGGCCAGGCCTCAGAGGTGGAAAAAACAAGTCTTATGACTTCAGTCCAAACACCAGGGTAAAATCTATTGGAAATGCACCATAGGCATAAGAGTAATAACTGGCATAGTTGAGCACGATTGGTTGTTTTGCTGCACAAATCAAAAAGAAGCAGCCCACACCCAGCAGAGCTATATATAAAAAAAAAAGTACCCTACTGTGACTGCTACTAGTCAAAACGTCATGCCACATTTCATGTAGAGCACACACACGCCATTGGTCAATTTAACGCCAACATATACTGACACCTTTAAAAATATAATTTGTATAAACTAGATAGATTACTTTTTACGGCACGCGAGATAAAAAATCTCCAGTCCAACTCGCACACCGTGATTCAGGGTTTCATAATCATCGTCCATGAACATAATTGGAGGGCGACATTAATTTTAAGCCAAGTTAAATGCAGAGAAGAGAAGAAAACCGTGACAAAGCAACCGTATCCGGATTTGTTCTAGCCAGATGAAACTAGCTAGAAAAACCAAAAGCTATGCCATCACTTGAGGAAGTTAGCACACTGTTCCTAGGCCGTAATTGAAAATAAGAATTTGTTCTTAACTGACTTGCCGAGTTAAATAAAAAAGTAAAATAAAAAATAAACAGCCCACCATAGCACGGTTCCTAACGTTACCTAGTTAGCCACTGTGTATGCTAGCCGGTTAGTTCACAGTTGAACAGCCACATTGTCAGCGTTTTAGTCACCTAAGAAAATGCACAAGCAATATACACCATACAACACTAAAAACTGAAGTAGTATAAAAACGTCGCAATTTAACGTTAGCTAGTTACATATCAGCTAGCGTAGCTAACGCTAGTTAGCAGGGCCTTGCAGCCTGGCTACTCGTAAAATAACGCTACGCTAGAATGATAATTCCATCCCAAGAGTCACACCGAAGAGAGAACTTACACAGGCAGCGAGAGAAAAAGTTATTTCTTAGAAAATTTGACAAAAATCAAAAGGATGGCTGGAAACAATAGATTTGGCCCTTCTCGAGTATAGAACACGTTTGATAATACGGAAACCTAGAGGGAGAAGTTAGACGATCTCGCAATGTCAGTGTTGCCAACTCCTCAGTAAGGAACGTAGCTATTGGCTGTCATAAAAGTCGCGAGAAGTCTATAAATGACGTCATATCTTAATTTGCATAATTGTCGATGTGCATGTACGCTGTAGGAGAGAGGAATAACGTCGTGATAGAGACAAAAAGTGAGTAAAAAACACCATAAATATGTTTAGAACTACAAATGAACGTTCTTCTGTCGATTCTTGTTTTTTATTTATTTCACAATTCCAACCCTCCTCCTTTATCCAGGCTTGGGACCGGCAAAAGTGACCCAAAATAGACACTCTGGTGGAGTTACTTAGTTTTCAAATTTTTTATTTTATTTATTTATTTATTTATTTATTAGTTTAGTTTTCTAAATTTGGTTTTTAACCTTATAGTCCACTTAAGTCAACATTTTTAACCATAACATTTTTTTGTATACAATCTACATTAACAATCTAAATGGACCAAAAAGAGACAATAGAAAAAACTGTCAATGGCAATGTGAGAAAATTGTTAACTAGCCTGGCCCTAATTCAGGTACATTTTTATTTTTTATGTAAACCAGGGCGGGATCAGCCAGATGCGGCTTCCCGCATGCGCGATTCATTTGCAGTCTGGACGCGAAGGGGTGAACATCTCCTGTTCTGACTGCAGCTGGGAGGGACTGCTGCGTGAGGACTGGGCCACCTGTGAGTGCTTTTGGACGGGGATGGGGCCCACGGCAGCACCCGCTTCACGTCAGAGTCAACAAAAGTCTCAAATAACACCAGAAAAAGTCGCTAGATTTGTCGCTAGTCGCTTTTTTTGAAAATGTGTCGCTAGAGGGGTTGGCAACACTGTCTCGCATGTCATTTCTTCTTGTTCTTCTTCTTTGGCATCATAGCGTTCACACATTTTGCTTGTGCATGTCGCCACCTACTTTGTGGTAGTGTGTGTTAAATCACGTTACATTTTGTGATACAAAAAAAAAATATATATATATACACTGCTCAAAAAAATAAAGGGAACACTTAAACAACACAATGTAACTCCAAGTCAATCACACTTCTGTGAAATCAAACTGTCCACTTAGGAAGCAACACTGATTGACAATACATTTCACATGCTGTTGTGCAAATGGAATAGACAAAAGGTGGAAATTATAGGCAATTAGCAAGACACCCCCAATAAAGAAGTGGTTCTGCAGGTGGTGACCACAGACCACTTCTCAGTTCCTATGCTTCCTGGCTGATGTTTTGGTCACTTTTGAATGCTGGCGGTGCTTTCACTCTAGTGGTAGCATGAGACGGAGTCTACAACCCACACAAGTGGCTCAGGTAGTGCAGCTCATCCAGGATGGCACATCAATGCGAGCTGTGGCAAGAAGGTTTGCTGTGTCTGTCAGCGTAGTGTCCAGAGCATGGAGGCGCTACCAGGAGACAGGCCAGTACATCAGGAGACGTGGAGGAGGCCGTAGGAGGGCAACAACCCAGCAGCAGGACTGCTACCTCCGCCTTTGTGCAAGGAGGAGCACTGCCAGAGCCCAGCAAAATGACCTCCAGCAGGCCACAAATGTGCATGTGTCAGCATATGGTCTCACAAGGGGTCTGAGGATCTCATCTCGGGAGCCGCCGCTGGCTGATCCCGCCCTGGTTTACATAAAAAATAAAAATGGGAATATTTGATGTACAATGACCATTGAAGCAAAGCCATAACCTACTTCTATGGCTCTGAATTGAAGTCCATAGTGGTTCATCATGTCCACTTCACACAAGTGTTAAGTTGACCTTATGACTGTTTTCCATTCCAACACTGCCATAATTTTTTCAGACTTTTTATTAGCAGCCCTAACAGGATGCCACTGAGTGTCATATTCCTGCATGACAGCTGAGCATGCGTCCAAAGCCTGCTGAAAGTCCTGCTCCTCCACACCATAGTGCTGGTACCAGTGCAGGCAGGCCCTTGCTTGCAGCATCTCCCCAGCACGCTGCACAACGTGGCCGAGCAGGCAGGAAACACTGCTGTGATTGGAGCAGACAGTGAGGAGGCGAGAGGAAGGGGTGTCTCCCACCTTGATCAAAGGGTCTGGAATCAAACACGGGAGAAAAAAAAACTCACTAATTGATTGGGGTTAAAACAGACAACTATTTTGGGATATATATTTTTAGTTAATTAAATACATTTCTTCTCTCAATTAATTCAATCAAAGGCTCATATTATCCAGAACTTTCTATTTTGATACAATAACCCCAAGGGATACCTAGTCAGTTGTACAACTGAATGCATTCAACTGAGGGGGGTGTTTGAATGTTAAATGACGAGACAGAGACATTCATGCGAGTAACCAGCCTTGTTCTGTACATCACAACACATCCGGGTATCTCAAGCACCCCGGTATAAATACATGAGTTGCAGCAATGATCATTTAACAACAGATGGCATCACTGTTCCATCTTACACCCATAACATCTTCCCTTTAATAAAATAGGACAGGAGGTGTCAATTCACTAACAAAACAAACCTAATAATAATTTTCAACATGAACAGTTTAGTATTTTTTTTCTCTTTTTTTTCTCTCCAGGTAACAACTTAACACATTTTGATAGTCTCTTTACTTTTTTTTTATCTCTGTCTGTCAACAATCCCTGATGGGAAACCTACAGATTAAGTCTTTTTGGTGGCTGAGACAAACGCCCGTAGCGTGAAAAGACAGGGGGCTTGTCTGCGAGGACTGCGGGTTCCCGCACAAGCATGTTACCTGACTGTCTAAGGGGAGTATTGATGGGCGAAGGAGCAGCCGACCTGTGATCACCTGGCTCTTCGCCCAGTGCCTCAGGCCCCATGTGACTTGACCTGTGATCACCTGGCTCTTCGCCCAGTGCCTCAGGCCCCATGTGACTTGACCTGTGATCACCTGGCTCTTCGCCCAGTGCCTCAGGCCCCATGTGACATGCTGGGGTTCCGTCTTTTGTCATGCGACCCCTTTGACCATCAGGGTTCTGAGTAGGTGCTGGCTCAGCAATCCGAAGGTCAACCCTGTTGCGACGGTACAGTGATCCATTCACTTCGACCAAGTAGGAGCGTGGTGCCCCTTTCTGTACACAGGATCCGAGTCTCCAGAGGCCCGTCCGGTCCCCTGGTAGTGGCTTCATTCGCACCGTTTCACCCACCCTGAGCTCAGGTAAGTCTTTTGCTGATTTGTCATAGATGAACTAGGAGACCTGTCTTCTGTGACGTAGTTTCACCAGCACGTCTGTCACCACACATGGCTCCAGGAGAGTGCTGGCTACTGGCAGAGCTGCTTTTAAGCGTCGTGCCATGAGGCGCTGGGCCGGGCTGCTATCCATGCCTTCTGTCGGGGTATTGCGCCACTGCAGGATTGCTTTCCAGGCATCTTTGCCCTCTCGCAGAGCCTTTTTGCAGAGGTTCTTTGCGATTTTTACTGCGGACTCCGCCTTCCCATTAGCTTTTGGGTGTCGTGGTGATGAAGTGACGTGCTCGAATTCCCATCCTGCAGCAAATTTTCGGAACTCAACTCCGGAGAATTGGGGTCCATTGTCTGAAATTACCCTATCTGGCTGGCCATAGCGGGCAAACTGAGCCTTGCAGCGTTTGATCGTTGTCTCTGCTGAGAGGTCGGGGAGGAGGTCAATCTCCCAAAAGTCTGAGTAATGATCGACTACGAGCAGAAAGTCTTTGCCACTGTGCTGGAAGAGATCTAGACTTACTATCTGCCAGGGGCGCATCGGTAGCTAGTGGGACATCATCGTCTCTCTCTGTTGCTCAATGGCATATTCATTGCAGATTGTGCATTTACTGACAGTCTTTGATTTCACTCTGCATTCCTGGCCAATACAGTGTGTCACGTGCTTGTCTGTAACAGGCCTCACCTATGTGACTTGAGTGCACACGCGTCAACATCTCATGGCGCAGAGACCGGGGAATAACGACTCTCTGACACTTGAATATTACTCAGTTTTGAACACTGAGCTCCTCTTTGACTGGCCAATATTCTCTGACGGCTAAAGCAGTTTCTTCCTTGCAGTCGGGCCAGCCCATCATAATCACAGACCTCAATGCCTGGAGTTGTCCGTCCCTGTCTGTGTGCTGTCTGATTTGTATAAGGCGCTGGTCCGTAACATTGAGGTAGTCAGCCTGGTTGATGTGTTCAACATCCACTTGCTCTGTTTGTAAGCTGCACACTGCGTGTTGTTCATGCATGGAGCGTGTGTAAATACCTGATGCAGTAGCCCTGCTGAGCGTGTCACTCACATACATCTCTGGCCCTGGCTTATACACCACCTTGAGGTTGTAGTTTTGTAGGGCCAGTAGCATGCTCTGCAGTCGTTTTGGGGCATTCAGAAGAGGCTTGCTGAATATAGCAATAAAGGGGCTTGTGATCTGTCTCTGCGGTAATATTGTCGCGCCCGTACAGGTAGTGGTGGAAGCGTTGGCATGCAAACACAATGCTGAGGCACTCCTTCTCTATCTGGGCATAGTTCTGCTCTGTTAGGGTGAGTGCCCTAGAGGCGAATGCCACAGCCAAGTCCATACTGGCTTGAGTCACTCTGAATCGTGACAGGTTTTGACACATTTTAGTATCGCAGTACAGGTGTCTGGGTGACCAGTTTTTTTTATTTCCCTCACCGCTGCGTCATGTTTTGGGAGCCAATGCCAGATGGCGTCCTTGTCCATGAGCCTCCTTAGTGGCTCACACACTTCAGAGAGCTGCGGTAGGAATTTGGCCAGGTAAGTGACGAATCCGACAAAGCGCTGCACTCCCTTCACGTCAGATGGGTGGGGCATTTCCAAGACAGCCTTCACTTTTTCAGGATCCGCCTTCAATCCGGTGGAGGACAAGATGTGCCCATGAAAGCGGACCTCTGGCACTTTAAACTGAAGCTTTTTTATGCTTAGCCTTAGCTTGACCTGTCTGCATCTGACCATCAGGGCCAGCAGCTTGGTGTCATGGTCACATTCTGCCTCCTCATCACTGTCCCCACAGCCCACTACGAGGATGTCATCTGCTATGGGTTCCACGCCACTGAGTCCCATCAACAGCTCATGCTGTTTCCGCTGATACACCTCTGGAGCCACGGAGACACCAAACGGAAGCTTCAACCACCTCTTCCTGCCCCAGGGTGTCCAAAAGGTGGTCATATAGCTGCTGGGCTCGTCGAGCTTGCACTGCAGGAAGGCATCTCTGGCGTCCACGAGCGTGAAGACTCTGGCCTTTGGGAGCTTGTAAAGAACATCCTCCAACGTGGGCATAATGTAATGTGAACGTCGCAGAGCCCGGTTGAGGTGTTTAGGATCAATGCATATCCGTAGCTTGTCTGGTTTCTTGATGATAACCATATTACTTATCCAGTCTGTAGGCTCGGTGACGGATATCATGTGGCCATCTGCTTCGTATTTGTCAAGCTGAGCCTTCGTAGCTGCTTTCATGGCCACTGGTACATTGCGGGGTGCACACTGGACAGGCTGGATTGCTGCGTCCAACTCAAAGTGGACTTCCCCGGGAACTGACTCAACCGGTGCGTTGAAGACATCATGGTACTTGCTTAGGAGTGTCTCCTTGCTCAGGGGCCCAGCCTTGACTTTGTCTATAATGTTAAGATCAGCTGGGATGGTAAAGTTAATAAGCCCAAGGCGCTCGCATGTAGAACCTGACAGTAATGGCTGTTGACTAGCCTCAACTATTTCAAACTCAAGGGTGTGTTTCTGGCCACG